>NW_021779203.1:0-956 GCF_005508785.2 Acyrthosiphon pisum | reverse complement strand
CACGGTTTTTTGTTGATGTATAACGCGTTATAAGTACCTAATAAATATTATGATATGATTAATTTGGAATTTATTATAGGTACTAATATAATATTATGTCTTATACCTAGACTAACATACCGTCTCCGCTCAGAATCGTTTTTCTTATACAATGATATTATATCATTGAATTCAAATTTAATACCATCCATTATACAGTGACCTACTTGTAACCTACTGTATAGCAGAGCGAAATTCACTTACCCACCTTTTTTTTCTTTATACTAGTTGTGTTTTCGGTTGAGCGTGTTGTGATTATTCTTTGTCTTCTTGTGCTTAATTTTGTTTTAAAATTCCAATTTTTGCATATTTTATTGTTTTTATTGCATATATTTAAAGTAATATTATAGTGCGTATTTTTTTAATTTTAAGTGTTAAATGTATTAAAATAAGACTTTAAGAAATTTTTTTTTTAAATTTAAAACAGTTTATCTACTGTCGAAACCATAATATAGATACCAGAAAAAGCCTAGAAATGCTTGACGCCCTGACTAACCTCTTCAAAGCCCTCAGTCTAATCCAAGATAATACCAACAAAATTATCACATTTCTAAAACTTATTGATATGTTTTTGGCAAAACTCTTCTTTATTGGACACCTTTTTTTTCAATTTTTCTTCACTCAAAATACGTGTTCTAGTTTATAAGTAAATGTATAAAAAAAATATTGAAGTAATGTTAAAATAATAATACATACAACATACCTAATAATATGTTGCCTGAAATTCAATATTTGGTAAATGATCGTAAGTAGATCGGTATACTTTTGTTTTTTCCCGGCCTGAAATGTCTCCCCAATCCGTTCCTATGGGCTATGCCACTATCACAACTTTCTCTCAAACCTATAATAATTATTGTAAAGGTATATAATATTAGCTAGTATAAAGATTTAACTTTTATTTACCGGACACCTATTTT
>NW_021779202.1:0-1399 GCF_005508785.2 Acyrthosiphon pisum | reverse complement strand
TCCGCTCAGAATCGTTTTTCTTATACAATGATATTATATCATTGAATTCAAATTTAATACCATCCATTATACAGTGACCCACTTGTAACTACTGTACAGCAGAGCGAAATCCACTTACCCACTTTTTTTTTTATTGGTCTTAAACCCGGAAAATTGTGTTTATTAAGAAATGAAATGTATGTATATACTCAGGAATAGGACGGAAAAATAGTAGTTAAATACATTTTTTTTGACCCTTCCCCCTTGAATAAATCCTGGTTGCGCCACTGTTATAACATTTCAAGTATCTATACAGAGTAATAATTACACAAACATTGAACACATCTTCCGTCCGTCAACTTTAGACGTTTTATATTTTTTAAAAATTTTAAATGTAATATCATATAATATAGTGACAGTACCTACCTATCTATACGGCTATATATATTTCACACATTTCAAGTAACAATTTATGTAACAACACAACAAATGACAAAATAAGAGAACGTATTGAATATTAAAATAATTACCATGTATGTGAAGGTAATAACTAATAATAAATAATAATGTGATTATTTTTTATCTATTTTTATATTTGTATTTGAATATATACAATCTGTAAGAATATATTTACAATAAATATAATATGTGATGGACGATGTTAATCCAGGTTAGGTTAGTGTTTTATTATAAAACACGAATGGTATAAAATAATTCACATTGCAACGGGAAAAAATAATATCATGATTCGGCACACGACGATTACGCACCTTCTCATTTATTACACGTAAATATAGTTCAACACGATTACAGAAGGGTAGAAAGAATTTTTTAAATTATTTTGTACTTTGGAAGAAATATTGTTCAATTGGTATGCATTTGTGTTGAGATTTCTTCAAATAAAAAGTCAAAAGGGACAAAATATTGTGCGCAATGATGTTACTTATTGATGTCCTTATCGATTATTAAGAGGCTGCCAGCGCCCTATTTGTTTTCTCTCTCTGACTCACACGCAACATAGACAAAACGCATTTACGCAAAATCATTTTTTCTATATGTTTAAGTAATCTTAGAGTAAAGTCTCCCATTACAAAAAAGATAGAGAATAATACTTTTGGGGGAATGACATATCGATTTGTCTAAATATTGTCTCAAAATAATTTAAACATCATTTAAATTTACAACATTTTTTTATTTATTTTGAAAGTTGAATTCAAAGTCAAATAATAATAAAATATAAAATCGATATGTCATTCCCTCAAAAATATTATTCTCTATCTTTTTTGTAATAGGTGACTTTACTCTAAGATCACTTAAATGCATAGAAAAAATGATTTTGCTTAAATGCGTTTTGTGTATGTTGCGCGTGGGCCAGAGAGAGAAAACGAATAGTGCGCTGACATCCTCTTAAGAGGACGCC
>NW_021779201.1:0-908 GCF_005508785.2 Acyrthosiphon pisum | reverse complement strand
GGTAAAATCTGAAGAAATGTCATTATTGTATAAATAAAAAAAGTCCATTGAAGCCTTAGAGATCTCATTTTCATCCATTTTAGCTAACATTGTAGGAAATAAGAAAATCAAAATTCTCTGTAACTTCTTGTAGTCCTTGAAACCGTGAATTTAGTTGAAATATAACTGTATCAATCACAGGTAGAAAGATTTTAGCCCTGAAATTTTCATCTGTTATACAGGGTGATTGATTAAGCGTAAAACACTCATTATCTCAAAAAGTATTCACTTTTTTCAAATTTTTTTTTTTTCAAAATTTTAGATCTACGCTGTTCTAGAATTATATAATTTTTTTATATTTTTCACCCTCATATTTATTAGGAAAAACACTATCAACTTCTGATTTTCAAATGGTAACCTATACTTTTAATTTCATAAATTAATAAAGCTATTTTTTTTATGAATTATCACGTTTAAATTTTCATTTTTCATTAATCCGTTGATGAGATATAACTCCTCAAAGTTGGGTAGTTTTGGCAGGTGTTTGTGTGTTAATGTGTTATACCTAGTCGGTAGATACCGCAGCAATTTGGATTTTTATGCCCCAGAGTAATAGATATTACACTTTTCAAATCATTTCAAGTACAGTAAGCTTATAAGTTGTGCCCCTAAATGTATTGTAAAATGCCCATTTAGCAGGGCGTCCACCGTGCGCCCCACTAAAAGTGATTGCGGCACTGCTGCACTTCTCATAATAATACTTATCAATTATAAAGACCAGAAGCTAAAAGTAATAAACTCGATATCGGTCGAACCCAAAGTATAATAGCGATAACCATTGTACCTACTCGCCACAATAACTTATTGTCATATTATAAGTGATTGAACCATTAGTGTCACATATCCATACACACGTGTAATCCCCACGA
>NW_021779200.1:0-1055 GCF_005508785.2 Acyrthosiphon pisum | reverse complement strand
TTTAATAGAGAAAAAATTTGATGTAAATTCAAAAATCGTAAAAAGTACTTATAATTGCCAATTTGCTCTCTAAAGTATACATATAAGCTATAATGCAGTCAAATAAAATCCATTACATTTACTTCCCCCCATCTGATGACTGATATTTTAGAAATACTAATTTAATAGAAATACTTTTTAGCTTGGAAAATTCCTATAACATAGTATAGAATCACTGAATAAAGTGTAGTTTAAAAAAATAAGTCGATGAATCTATAAATTTATAAATCTTATAGTTTTGACGTTGTGGCGTAAGCTTGATTCTAGATAATTTATGTACACATTAAAGATACTAAATTTACTTATTTTTCTTTAGCAAATCAATATTTTACGTGTCATAAATATGTATATATTTTTCGGCCAGTTATTTTATATACATTTTATATGTTTTTCTCTGTACATGTGCATATTGCATTAATTTATTGTGAAATATTCATCAATTTTATTATAATATTAATTCTTGTAATACAAGTATTACGAGTATGCTGTTGAAAATACTTTGATTTTATTTACTATTCGTTTACACACGCATTGTAAAACATTATAATGTCACTTAATAATAATTGCCCTTTTGAGTAACAATACTTAATACGCGATTTCATATGTAGACATTGACAAAAGTGTCGTTGAATGTATTAATATTTAATATTTGTGCATTAGGTAGGTACCTATAATACATTTGTATGGCGGTTAAAATGGTTAATATGATTATGAAAATATAAATCCATCTTTGGTTTTTTTACTCTGGTGTCCTTAAAATAATAATATTAAATGTGTAATAGGTAGCCCATTTCATTGTTATTTACTTTTTTTTTATCACAACCATAATGAAGTACACAATATATCTACATATAAATATCACTGGACGGGATAGTGAGAGGGTCAGTTCTTTGGTTGTACAACTGATTATTTTAAGGCAAAATTGAATTGGAAATAAATAACTATAAAATAAAATATTTATTAAAAAATATAACCATTTATGAATGGCTTATGGTGTCAAGGTTAGGTTAATAAGA
>NW_021779199.1:0-929 GCF_005508785.2 Acyrthosiphon pisum | reverse complement strand
TCGTCAAAAACTTCGGCACTATTTAAACAATTAGTTCCATCAAATCCGCCAACCTTGGAATTTATTATATAATGTATATCATTTATAACATAAATAACTAAATAAATGTAAATTACATTTCAACACAACTTACAGCATACAGATTATTATTTATCACGCCAACTCCTAATTTACTTCTTTTGACTAACATGTCATCAATTGGTTTACAACAAGGTGATTCTGAAAATAAATCTAGCACAAAAAAAGACTGAAGATACGATCCCGAACAATAACCACCCACAGTAAACACAACATTATTTTTTGATACAGTTACACTGGCTAGAATACGCTTAGTTGGTGTTCTTAGTAGTTTTGCTTTTAACTTCCATCGGTTGACTTTTGGGTCGTACCATTCAGTAGAATCTGAATATTTCCCCACATTTCCACTAACTACTAGAATAACCTGTAAAAATGAAATCAATAAAATATTTGAAAGAAAAATAATTTTAATTGGAATCATACTTTATCTTCAAGTCTAGGCTTATACCGGATGCGTTTTTGAATAGGGATAACTTGATCTGACTGATGTCTTTTAGGAGAATGAAAATGTAAAACCTCATTTATATACTCTTTACCTTTATTAATTATAAAAACATAAATTATATAAATGCATTCAATATAGGTATATTTAAACAAAAAAATATAAACTTACATTTAGGGTTATTATTAAGAATTGGTTCCTTCAGTACTTTTTGAATTATATAATTTTCCGATGTAAATGCTAAACGAACATGCTTTATTAGTTGAGGTAAAAAAAATTTTCTTGAATCCAATTCATGTTTAACCCAACGAAGAACACATTCAAATACCTAAAAAAATAAATAAACTTATTAATAGAACTTTGATGTAAATGACTATTGAATGTTTTTTTGGAGCATTGTCTACCTAGC
>NW_021779198.1:0-1391 GCF_005508785.2 Acyrthosiphon pisum | reverse complement strand
AAATGCACCAACTAGATTCACTTTCCCATGGAACCAGATACTGTTGAAGAAAATCGAAGCAGTTTTAATACCCCAAACCGTGATAATAGACACAAAAATAAATTCATGTAATTCATTGAATTGTGTAATAGGTACTTAGATAGTAGTTTGTATAGTAATTTTAAACAAACAGTTATTTATATAAATATTTTTTTGCTTAATTTATGTTACAATTTGTTAACATTATATTATATAACTATACATTTTAAATTAGTTATTTTTAGGCTGTGAGTGTACTCAATCTCCAAAAATTACAGAATGAGAAATAAAGATTTTAGAGTATTAATATTATCATTACGAGTATATTATAATTATTATATTACTATATTGGGTATAGGTATATCTACAACCAACATATTATTAATTAAAAAAAATATTTGTAATTACGTATTATCATATTTTAATATAACATTAACAGTTGAACGTAAAAGATAAAGCACGGAAAGTTAATATTAAGTTAATTGCTTGTATTTATTTTATTTACCATTTATTAGACTTTACTATAAGTATTATATTTAAATAAGTAATGATTCAATAACTACAAATCAAGTTTTGTTATAATATAGTTTCTACGATTTATATGTTAGGACATAAATTTAGGTGAGCAGTATCTTAATTTATAATCGGTAGTTCATAGGTACGCGAGGGTATTGAAAATATTACGGCGGTATTTGTGTATAATGAATTTTATAATGATACGAATCGTACTGGACGAACGTTCATAGACAAATAAACGGCGCTCCCGAACAAGCACTCGTCGCCGCCGTCGGCCGGTTGCGAATTGCGAATAGTAGGCGTGACTTAAACGCCGCGCGCTTGCGGATCGTCAAAACACTTAACAGCGCATCCTCTTGGTCGTTGCACGCGTACATTTTTCGTGACACGTCCTCTTAACTGCACACAGCAAAGACAGATCGACGAGAGTGAAGAGAGGTTATAAAATAAAACACGACTACACGAGCCGAAAAGTCACAAATCACGGTTTTATTGTTACTCTGATAAAATAGGGTACATAGTTCATAATAGTATATACTATTCGTTATATGGTTTTCTGTAAACACGGAGGTGATACTATCGCCGTCGTCGGTCAACCACGGTTGCCGATGACTATCAGCCAATCACAGAACGCAATCAGTTGAGCCTACCTTGCGTAAGTGAGCGTACCTTGCCGAATGGAATAACAGCTGTTTGCGCGTATTTTCCGTTTTCCCTCGGGCGGCTTTGGGCGGCCGTGATATGGTATAGGGGAAATATGGGAAACGGCGTTCCCCACCCGCTATTTGTCGGACCTCGTCGGGCCTGGTATCCCTGGATTCGTCTCATCAAGCGGCGTGCGACGAGCCATCGCGCGC
>NW_021779197.1:4959-5585 GCF_005508785.2 Acyrthosiphon pisum | reverse complement strand
CTTGTGTCCGTATTAATGAAATAAATAAATATATGTTAAACAATATAATTAAAATTAATAGGTATCTCACTGTGCAATATTATAATATAATCGATTTTGGGTCTTTGCACGCCTTACCCATTCTACGTCGTTTAATTTATGCCTTGTTTAAGTTTTTTAAATTTTAAATATTGTGGGTCCGGTCCAGTTCGTTGATATTGTCTATTGAATATGTATACAGTGCTCGACTTGGGGGGGACGGAGGGGGGCGGAGTACCCCAACTAATTTTTCAGAAATTTTAGCGTACCCCTACTCTTATTTTGAAGAGGCACGCACGGGACGCTGCATCATTCTGCATTTTTATCAAAATGCACGTGATCAAATCATAATTTTTCTTACCATAGATTTAATAATTATTTATATATTTTGTATTATTATTTAATCAATTACTTTTAAAATATTATTATTTAAGATAATAAAGAACAAACCTATGATAAATTATGGAACTATTTAAATAAATAGGAAGTTAAAATGAATTGTTTTTATTTAGTTACTTTTGAGTTTGTTATTGTATTTTATAAGTTGTAACAAAAATATACAATATATTTTTATGTGATTTTTAGAGTGGGTAATAGGGGGGTGTGGG
>NW_021779197.1:0-1852 GCF_005508785.2 Acyrthosiphon pisum | reverse complement strand
CTCGCTTCGCTCGCAACCATATTATATTAACTACTACATTTTTTGTGGTACACTTTTTATTAACTAGATAACATCATTTTTAAATAGAAGGTAGCAGATATTTTAGAAAAACAATTCTATACCTATAAGTTAAAAGTCTACAAACTATTATATGGCAATATTTATTTTGATAAACAATAATATTATAGTAGTTTATTAGGATATTTTCTTTTTTTTATTTTTGAAAATATATCAACTGCATTATCTATAAATCAATTTTACCTGATTCATCACTTATAAGTTATAGCCCATACTCTATTATATAGGTATTATACTATATATTTACAAATTAATATTATCTTAAATTATAATATATATTTTTTGTTTTATTGCTTGCTTATCGGCTTAAGTTTTGTCTGTTTATTAAACATACCAGAAATTATTTTTGATTCTCGAGCAGTTTGTAGTAATTTTATATTTTTAGCCGCACCACCCATTTATTTTTTTCTAAGTCATATTTTGCTCAAATTAAAAGATTAATGTAAACACGCATCACAAAAAAATTAATTTAAATTTAGGTAGAATAGGGTATACTCAACTAAAATATTAACACAAATAGTTGAATCATACATGACTGTCGCAGGTTAACTGAAGTCCGTGATCAATGATAATTAATAAGAGTGCCAATCGGTTGTTGTTTTTAGAATTTGTATTAATTTTAGATTTTAGAAATTAAACTATACAATATTATGATACTAATTATTATTATTGTTGTGCATATAACAATATTAATATGTTCATTTTCCTCCACAAAACACACTCACACAAAGTCATAAACAAATATACATAAATGCATACCCATACATACAATGTGTACGTCCCCGCATGCGTCTAAATATAAATATATTCCAACTATTCAATTAGTAAAAATGTATCATTGTGACAAGTACTTACATAGTATATTTTCTGAAAATATTATAAAATAGGCATGTTTTTGTGCTAATAAAATATAGAAATGGTAAGACGGCAACAACTGGGCACGGCCCATCGGGCCGCTTTTAAAATCAGACAGGGGCAAATGCCCACCTTGCCCCCCCCCCAAATGACGCCACTGTTTGAATGTTGGCATTTTACGAACGACGAGTGACGATGATTGATGGAAAGGTGGAGAGCAGTTTAAAAGGTAATAAAGTACATTCCTACTTTTTCATTATTTTATTTAACCTTCCAGCAGGCAAGCTTTTCAAAATAATGGTAATATTTTATATTTTTTATTTGAATATATAGTACCTATATACCTATATACAGTATACTTGTCCTATTTATATATTTTAGACTTTAATACTTACATTATTTATATTTTACTTTATGTCAAATTTTATAAGAGTTAAGCATATTCAAATTTTATTTCGTTACTGCCCTATAATAAATTAAGGTTCATGGTACGGTCAATGTATATTTTATTTTTATTTGATAGATGTAGATACATTTATTATTACGTCATATTAGAAATGTTTCTAAAATTACTTCTCTTGTTATAAAAAATAACGCACCCGCGGGAAGTTTATAATAATTACAGTTTATTAGTTTATAATATCATATTAATACGGTATTAGTTTTAATTATTTTATCATAAATTAAAATCATTTCAATTTATTAATTTTCATAAAAGTAATAATATACAGGTAAATAAAGGTTAAGTTTATATTTTAAATCGGTTTATTTTGTTTTTGTACCAAGTTTTTTTTTAAATATTATATAATAATATGATACCTATGTTTCTGTGTTTAATGTTTACTACCTATTTCATATTTGGCTATTTATATTTCCGTTATATGGCTGTACAAGCATTGTTTATTTGTACTGGTATCTG
>NW_021779196.1:0-2015 GCF_005508785.2 Acyrthosiphon pisum | reverse complement strand
GCCTATTTCAAAGAGCAGTGATGTAACTAGTATATCGAATTATCGCCAAATCTGCCTACTTTCTATTATACGTAAAATGTTCGAATCAATTATATCTAAAAAAATAACACCGTTGCTTTCTTCGCTAGTATCTATTGACCAGCATGTTTTTATAAGTGGTAAAACAACTGCTACAAACCATTTAGTGTTCCAGAAATTTATTTTAGATGCCTTCGCATCTGGCTCTCAAGTTGACGTTATCTATACGGATTTTTCAAAGGCTTTTGATAAGGTAAATCATACATTACTATAATCTAAATTACATACGATTGGTATTCGTGGCTCTGTACTATCTTGAATTTCTTCCTACATATCTAACAGAACACAAATCGTAAAATATAAAAATTTCATTTCTAATCCGTTTAATGTTCCGTCTGGTGTGCCCCAAGGCTCTCATTTGGCTCCTTTACTATTTTTACTATTTATTAATGATATAAATTTTTCAAATTCAAGAAAACTTCTTTTTGCTGATGATTTCAAATTATTCCGAATAGTTAATTCATCTTATGATGCATCACTTTTACAATTAGATTTGAATATTCTATCAAACTGGTGTACAGTTAATAAATTACCACTCAACATCGATAAGTGCAAATTTATAACATTTTCTAGGTCTCGGGTTCCACTTCTCCATTCTTACCATATAAATAAGTTCTAGTGGCGCAACCAGGATTTATTCAATGGGGGGGGGGGGGTCCAAAAAAATGTATTTAACTACTGTTTGTCTGTCCTTTTCCTGAGTATATGCATACATTTCATTTCTTAATAAACACAATCTGTCGGAATTAAGACCAATAAAAAAAATGTGGGCAAGTGGATCTCGTTCTGCTGTATAGTAGGTTATAAGTGGGTAAATGTATAATGGATGGTATTAAATTTGAATTCAATGATATAATATCATTGTATAAGAAAAACGATTCTGAGCGGAGACTGAATATAGGTATAAGATATATTATGTACTTATATGTATGGTATTAAAAAAAAAAATTGACCTATAATAAATTCCAAATTAATCATATCACAATATCCATCAGGTAACGCGTTATACTTCAACAACAAACAGTGGGACTATCATAGATATATAATAGTATACTTTAGAAGTTTCAAGTATCCACAAATAATATTATACAATCATTAAAATCACAACAAAATAACTAAAATAGTTATTCCAGGTTTTTTAATATGTAATTTCGTCCAAAATTGAACTTAAAATTACTATAAAAATAAACTGTGCTTATGTATTTCTTAGAATTTTTGGCAACAGAATTAAATATTTACGTGGAATCTTGTTTTAAATTTTCAATCCTCCGCTATAAAAGTTGAACATTTTATATATTTTTAACTACAAAATAATTTTTCAAATTAAAATTTGATAAATTTCGTCAATATTTTAACTTCAAATGCTTATAAAAAAAAATCGTGCCTATGTATTTTTAATATTTTTCATCTGCCTTTGAAACAATATACTAGGAGCCTTCTATTAAATGTTCAAGCTTTTTTATCAAACAAATAAAATTTTATTGATATTTTTAGAAAAAAAACTAAAAAAAAAATGGAAAATGAAAATGTCCGTAAAGAGCTCAAAATAAATCAAAATATTTTGAAAATGTTATGGTGTATAGAAAATGCTAAGATAAACATTCAGTCAAAATTTCTACGGTAATTTTTTTTAAAATTACACCAAAAACCAAATTCAATTTTGTGAAAAATCCGTTTTTCCTTAATTTTAGATTCTGAGTGGAACGATGAATGTATTGATTTTACAATGATGTGAGTTTTTTTTTTTTTTTTATTTTTTTTTTTATTTTTGTGTCTGTCATCACCTTTTAGGACAGTAAAACTGCTTCGATTTTCTTCAACAGTAACTTTTATGATTGGAAAGTGAATCTAGTTGGTACTTTGGGGGGTCAAAAGTTAAAATTTCCCAGTACTTTTCAAAAGCGACGTGAAAAACAAAAGAAATATTAAGGAAAAAC
>NW_021779195.1:0-909 GCF_005508785.2 Acyrthosiphon pisum | reverse complement strand
AAAAAATCTAAAAAAATACATTTACACAGTTTATTTTTATAGTCATTTTAAGTACAAATTTGGACTAATACTATAGACTATAATATAATATTATGTCTTATACCTAGACTGACATACCGTCTCCGCTCAGAATCGTTTTTCTTACACAATGATATTATATCATTGAATTCAAATTTAATACCATCCATTATACAGTGACCCACTTGTAATTACTGTACAGCAGAGCGAAATCCACTTACCCATCTTTTTACTTTTTAATACAAGGTTTTTGGGAAGTCGTTTTTATAGCGATTTAAAAATACATAAATAGGAGCTGGTATTCAGTTGCAGATTAGATAAATATTTTTTTTATCTAGATAAAGATAAAGATAATGCAATTCAAATATATCTAGATAGAGATAAAAGATAACTTAACTCATATTTATCTAGATAAAAAAAATGATACAATTATTTTTTAATTGGTTATAAATTTTGTTATATTTTAGTTGGGCACTAGGAACATAATAATAATAATGATATAAAGAAAAATAATTACATTATTAATTATAAACCATAAACTTTATTTGAGAATCTGTAAAAATATTTAAAAATTTAGTACAATTTCGCGATTTTTATCAATAAAAATGTATCTAGATGAATTTATTTAGCTTAGTAAAAAAATTATGTAAGATGAACGTTTAAATACCCTGTAACTATTTATCTAGATAAGATAAAAGATGAACAAATAATTATCTAGATATTCATTTAGATAAGTCCGAACACTGCTGGTATGTTTGTTTCCAGCTTGTAAAAAAACAAGTTAGTAGCAAATTCGTAACAAATTATTGATGTATGATTTGACTGATTTTAGGTTGTAGTACTAAACAATGGACATCAATTTGACCCCTTGATTCAGACGATCACTATTTT
>NW_021779194.1:0-693 GCF_005508785.2 Acyrthosiphon pisum | reverse complement strand
CAATCATAGCAAAATAACTAAAATAGAAATCTCATCCAAATTTGAAATTAAAATGACTATAAAAATAAACTGTGCTTCTGTATTTTTTAGATTTTTTGGTAACAGAATTAACTACTTAGGTGGAATCTTGTTCAAAATTTTCAAGCCTTAGATATAAAAGCTAAACATTTTATACATTTTTAACTACAAAATAATTATTCAATTTTAAATTTGATAAATTTTATCAAAATTCGATCTTAAATGCTTATAAAAAAAAATTGTGCCGATGTATTTTTAATATTTTTCAACTGATATTGTAACAATATATCATAATTTTTACACTTGTTGGCCCAACAGATAAAACTTAATTGATATTTATAGAAAAAAAAACTAAAAAAATTGAAAACTGAAAATGTCCGTAAACAGCTCAAAAAGAGTCAAAATATTTTCAAAATTGTATGGTGTATAGGAAATGCTAATATAAACATTCAGTAAAATTTTCATGTATTTACAGTTATTCGTTTTTGAATTACAACAAAATAAGGAAATCGCCACATGAGAAATCGATTGAATATCCAATGTTGTAAAAATAAGAATTTCAAAGGCTCACACAAATTTAATTTGGCTTTCTTATAGACATTTTTTTTTTGATAAATGTAGAAAATCTTATAAGGAATCATGTATTACATTTTCATATCTTAGATTTAAAAAGAA
>NW_021779193.1:0-1630 GCF_005508785.2 Acyrthosiphon pisum | reverse complement strand
AGCTTATATGTTATATATTATATAACATGCAATAGACCGTAGTTCAGCATTTATTTTTTATTTTTGTAAAATATACATAACTTTTACTAAAAAATATTTTATGAATATAGGACTTTTGGACATATTATGTATAAGAAGATTTTTTATTTTTCATTCACTTTTAGGGCAGTATGTAAGACTTTTCAACACTAATTTATTCATGATATAAATTTGTTAGTTACCATAATACATGCTAGGGAATATTATGTATTGTGAGTTGTGCCAGTATGTAAAATATGAATGACGTACATATTTCTAAAAAAAAAAATGTTTGATTTTGTAGACTAAGTATCTGGTATACTAGGTACAGTTCTTATTATTTCCATTGAAAATATTATTAGGCATTTATTTGAATTAAAAAGAATACTTAAAATCCTAAAATATAAAAATGCTTTTTAGTAAAATTATGTTCAATTAAGCTATACTCGAAATCCTGTTATTGTAATCCAATGATTCCAGAGCAATTGATGACACATGTGATACAGTTGTCCCAAATCCACGGTCTTCTTGATTTTTTCCTGAAATGTAAGGATGCGAAGTTTAATAAATATTATTAAATAGGTTCTTACTAAATAATAATTTAATAATTTCTATATTACCAAATTTTACAATTTACAATTTATTACAAGGTACTTAAAAAATAAATAATTTAAATGATTGTTGGTTTAAAAATATAATATTTGATATCATACATGTTTTATTTATATTATTACATAACTATCTAGGTACTCCGTGAATATATTATCTATGGTACCTACCAATATATCTACTATTCTAGGAATTAGACTGATGCTTATACATAATATTTAGTTTTTTTGAAATGCTGCAGCTGTATTCTATTACTTATAATTTATAAAAAAAATTAATAATTCAGACAAACCAAATTTATTAATAAATAATAATACTATTAAATTGTATAATGTACCTACTTAGATTATATTATTCTTGTTATATTTCAAAATAATATCTTAAATCAATATGGTTAACCATAATGTAAAATAATTTGTACATCGATGTATAGATCATATTATTGTAAAAATGTACAATCTGTACTAGTTAATACAATAAGTAGACAGTCCTGTAAAGAATACTTTTAAAAAGTACTTGAGTAAATACTCAAATGCATTTTTTTTTAAGTATTTCAAATACTTCTCAAATACTTTGAAAAAGTATTTGGAATACTTTTCAAATACTTTTGGTTTTTAAAGTGGGTTTCTAATTATCGTAATATAAACACATAGGTAGTAGGTTATTTAATAGTTATCTAATAGTTTAAAGGGAATATTGTTATTCAATAACTATTTTTAGAAATCTGGTTTTCACAAACCTTCGGGCTTCGGCTTACACAGAAATACAGAATATTAAATAAAATTATTATTCTGTTATTGACGATTGTAGTTGACAATAATATTTTTCCAACCAATTATTTCGAATAAAAATAAAATGTTCAAAATAAAAAACCAAAGTATTCAATATCAAAAAGTATTTAATAAAAAAAAAAGTATTTGAAATACTATTCAAAATACTTCATGCTGAAAGTATTTAAAAAGTTATTCAATACTTAAAAAAGTATTTGAATACTTTTACTTAA
>NW_021779192.1:0-893 GCF_005508785.2 Acyrthosiphon pisum | reverse complement strand
AAACTAAAGAAGAATTAGAAGAGGTAATTAACAGACAATTTATTTTGTTAAAAACCAAAGGTTCATTCAAATGTTTTTATTCCTTACAGTTGCAATCATTTATTACTAAATCATCACGTTACTTTAAAGAACGTGATTTGGTTATCAACCAGATAACTGAGACTATTACGAAAAACATTGAATGGACAGCGAAGTTTTATAATAAAATAGTACAAAATTAATGATGTTATGAGTGGGCGCCTGAACACAGTTTGATTTGTATTAATAACTGTACAGTTTTCGGCCACTTTGACATAATACCTATTACGTAACATACTAGAAATATTAAGTTATTCCCATTTTTAACCACATACTTTTTTAATAATCTGACGTAGTTAATATTTTACCTTGAGTTGTGTCACAAGATGCAAGTTTCAGATCAGAATAGTTTATTGGATATCTTAATAAAATTCGTCATATTTAAACGTCATCGAATATATTCTTTTATTTTCACAAGTTAATATAATTCGATGTACATATAACTATGAAGTCTTATTACTTTCTTTTATTATTATATATAATAACATGAATTATTTCTTTCTTTTTACAAGACAAAAAATATTTGAGAAAATTAGTATTTCTCTTACAACCAATTCAGGTCCCATTTTATGTTTTTTTTTTTTAAATAAATATATATATATTATATTGCTCATAAATATTTGATTTATAAATAAATTATGTAAAAATATCTATCTATTTGGTGCAATATTTTTGAGAACACGAGACTAGTATCTAATATCAAAATTGACACTATTATTTCCCTCATCCCGCATTTTATTAACTATAATACTTATATATTCTATATGTGTTATAGACCCAGTTTTAGTGGTGGTGTTAGGACTCTACCGTTCGCT
>NW_021779191.1:0-896 GCF_005508785.2 Acyrthosiphon pisum | reverse complement strand
GTTAAATTATTTGTGTTGAAACTACGGTTTCATAACATTTTTGGTGGCAGCGGTGGGATACGTTACAGTATACACATAGGCGTGCGCACGGGGGGGGCAGGGTGGGCAGCTGCCCCTCTGCGAGCTGAAATTATCTTCCAAATATTGTTTTTAAAAAACATAATATTATAATAATATAATTTTTATATTATAATGAATAATATATTAATTATTAATATGTAAATAACGAGTGATAAAGAGTGTTTATAGATAGCGGCAATCACTGTGGTTTCACGGTAATCCAAACAAAATCGCGCCAATATATTCTACTATCAATTTCTATGTTAATTTCAACGCTATTAACATAAAAATTGATAAATAGCATCACTGTACGATGTTTTTCCAAATGGTAATATGCGTCCTGGCGCATGCGCAGTATAAATAATGGTCGGGTATCTTATCAATACCCGGATGGTTGGGTCTCTATACACAGCTTAGCAAGTTGCTAGTAACATAGCAAGTTTCAATATTACTATATTAAATTTGTAGTTAAATTAATGATTTTTAAAACTAAAATACTTCCATGACTAATATTAATTGAACTAACTAATAAAGTAACAACCAAAATAATATTTAACTATATATTATAAAATACAGGGTGATTCTTTTATCAAACAACACTCATTATTTCAAAAAGTGTAAGTTTTTTTGAAAATATTTTTTTACATACTTTCAAGTCGCTTATAAAACAACGTTTTTCTTAAAAAATTATATTTTTAAATATTTTTTATCCTTATAATTTTTTAAGTTTTTTACTTTTTTGAATGACAACATAAGGTTTTAATTTTTTATTCCAAAGCAGAATATTTTTCTTAATATTTTGATACATGAAAATCGAATTTGGGACGAGTAGTTTA
>NW_021779190.1:0-3284 GCF_005508785.2 Acyrthosiphon pisum | reverse complement strand
TCAACCCAACGCGAGAGCTCAGAGACAGATAATGTCGTAAGTATATTGAAATTAGATATTTATCGGTCAGGTATAAAATGTTTGTAAAAATCAATATTAATACTTACATGATATGTTTTACAGATACCCGTTCAACCAGAAGCAAAACACTCGTCATCAACATCCAAGGGTCGCAGCTCAAAGATAGATAATGTCGTAAGTATATTGTATATTAGGTTTTTATCAGCTCAGGTTTTTTTTTTTAAATGACAATTTTGTACAAATTAATATTAATACCTGAACATTATGTTTTACAGATACCCGTTGTTGATCAACAAGCAGAGCAGTTGTCATCAAAACAGTCCGATCATCCTTTTCCAGTTGAATCACAAACCCATGGGGAGAGCTCAAAGATAGATTATGACGTAAGTATATTGAAATTAGATAAAATGTATGTAAAAATCAATATTAATACTTAAACATTATGTTTTATAGCCTCATGTTGAACAGGAAGCAGAACAGTCAACCCAACGCGAGAGCTCAGAGACAGATAATGTCGTAAGTATATTGAAATTAGATATTTATCGGTCAGGTATAAAATGTTTGTAAAAATCAATATTAATACTTACATGATATGTTTTACAGATACCCGTTCAACCAGAAGCAAAACACTCGTCATCAACATCCAAGGGTCGCAGCTCAAAGATAGATAATGTCGTAAGTATATTGTATATTAGGTTTTTATCAGCTCAGGTTTTTTTTTTTAAATGACAATTTTGTACAAATTAATATTAATACCTGAACATTATGTTTTACAGATACCCGTTGTTGATCAACAAGCAGAGCAGTTGTCATCAAAACAGTCCGATCATCCTTTTCCAGTTGAATCACAAACCCATGGGGAGAGCTCAAAGATAGATTATGACGTAAGTATATTGAAATTAGATAAAATGTATGTAAAAATCAATATTAATACTTAAACATTATGTTTTATAGCCTCATGTTGAACAGGAAGCAGAACAGTCAACCCAACGCGAGAGCTCAGAGACAGATAATGTCGTAAGTATATTGAAATTAGATATTTATCGGTCAGGTATAAAATGTTTGTAAAAATCAATATTAATACTTACATGATATGTTTTACAGATACCCGTTCAACCAGAAGCAAAACACTCGTCATCAACATCCAAGGGTCGCAGCTCAAAGATAGATAATGTCGTAAGTATATTGTATATTAGGTTTTTATCAGCTCAGGTTTTTTTTTTAAATGACAATTTTGTACAAATTAATATTAATACCTGAACATTATGTTTTACAGATACCCGTTGTTGATCAACAAGCAGAGCAGTTGTCATCAAAACAGTCCGATCATCCTTTTCCAGTTGAATCACAAACCCATGGGGAGAGCTCAAAGATAGATTATGACGTAAGTATATTGAAATTAGATAAAATGTATGTAAAAATCAATATTAATACTTAAACATTATGTTTTATAGCCTCATGTTGAACAGGAAGCAGAACAGTCAACCCAACGCGAGAGCTCAGAGACAGATAATGTCGTAAGTATATTGAAATTAGATATTTATCGGTCAGGTATAAAATGTTTGTAAAAATCAATATTAATACTTACATGATATGTTTTACAGATACCCGTTCAACCAGAAGCAAAACACTCGTCATCAACATCCAAGGGTCGCAGCTCAAAGATAGATAATGTCGTAAGTATATTGTATATTAGGTTTTTATCAGCTCAGGTTTTTTTTTTTAAATGACAATTTTGTACAAATTAATATTAATACCTGAACATTATGTTTTACAGATACCCGTTGTTGATCAACAAGCAGAGCAGTTGTCATCAAAACAGTCCGATCATCCTTTTCCAGTTGAATCACAAACCCATGGGGAGAGCTCAAAGATAGATTATGACGTAAGTATATTGAAATTAGATAAAATGTATGTAAAAATCAATATTAATACTTAAACATTATGTTTTATAGCCTCATGTTGAACAGGAAGCAGAACAGTCAACCCAACGCGAGAGCTCAGAGACAGATAATGTCGTAAGTATATTGAAATTAGATATTTATCGGTCAGGTATAAAATGTTTGTAAAAATCAATATTAATACTTACATGATATGTTTTACAGATACCCGTTCAACCAGAAGAAAAACACTCGTCATCAACATCCAAGGGGGAGAGCAGCTCAAAGATAGATTATGATGTAAGTATATTGTATATTAGGTTTTTTTTTTTAAATGACAATTTTGTATAAATTAATATTAATACCTGAACATTATGTTTTACAGATACCCGTTGTTGAACAAGAAGCAGAGCAGTCATCAAAACAGTCCGATCATCCTTTTCCCGTTGGATCACCAGTTAATGTAACCACAATTGGTTATCCCTATTATGCTGCTATTGTAGTTGAATGCGATGCAAATTTTGTCACCGTGAAGGCGTGAAATACCCTCTAACAAACAAGTTGCATACATATCATCTAAAAGATGTGAAACCCTATACACCTCAGGTAATTGGTAATAATCAATTAAGGCCAATAAAATATAAAGCTAAACAATTAACAAAAACACAAAAATCCAATATAAGGAAACATGAAAAAAATTTATTGATATATTTATCAAAGAAATAATTATGTAAAAAAAATAAATCTCACTTAAATATGTTCCTTATATATGTTAAATATTATATGTTATTTTAATTGTAATTGTTTATATATAAAAAATATATTCTATATTATTATTCAAACCATCTTCTATTCAATTTCAGACAAAAAAAATAAAATAAAAAAATTGGTAAACGTATGTCAACAACTCGGAACCGATTTAGAAAATTTTCATAAAAAATATGAAAAGAGATTATCTTAAATAAATAAAAAATTAAATAATAAAAAAATAGTACGTATTTGAATGATTTTGGTACTTTATGTTTTATTGAAATATATGTTTGTGATTAGTTAGTTCATTTTTCGTGACCTCGTAACTGGTGGGCTGTCTAAAAAGAAATTTAACTTTACCTTTTGTCCATTGACTAAAACAATATTATTATACTAAAATATTTAGCTTACAACATTCTGCTTCGTCCAAATTGTGCATAAATCTCTGTCGTTCATTAACTTCTGGGCTCGTAACTAGTGGTTCGCCTGAAGAAAAAAGATTTTAAATGAATTTTAACATAAATATATTGTTGGATAAAATTGAAAATATAATAATTGTTTGAACATAAAACCTATTTTCTTTAATATTGATATTAGGTAAATTAAATAATTTTCAAATATTCTCCAGATGAT
>NW_021779189.1:0-1313 GCF_005508785.2 Acyrthosiphon pisum | reverse complement strand
AAACCCAAAAAAAATCACCAGGCTATGATGAAATTAGTCCAAAAATGCTGAAAGAACTTGCCAAGGAAGGCTATTATTCATCTTACACACATATACAACGCTATTTTGCGCATGGAATACATTCCAGAACAATGGAAACGAGCACAAGTGATCATGTTACTCAAACCAGGAAAACCGCCTGAAAATGTCGCATCATACCGACCGATATCACTCCTTCCAAGTTTATCTAAACTTTTAGAGAAACTTCTGCTTAAACGCCTAAAACCGATTATAGAGAGAAAAAATCTTATACCAGAACATCAGTTTGGATTTCGCAACAAACATTCGACAATCGATCAAGTACATCGAGTAATTAATGTGATTAGTAAAGCTCTTGAAGAAAAAAAGTACTGCTGTGGAGTATTCCTTGACGTAGCCCAGGCTTTTGACAAAGTCTGGCACAAAGGATTCCTTATCAAACTGCGTGATCAGCTACCACATACTTGGTGTGCACTTCTTGAATCATACTTGACCGACCGTCAATTTCGAGTCGTACACGAAGAAGCAATAACCGAATGGAAAGACATATCAGCTGGAGTACCACAAGGTAGTGTTCTAGGACCTATCCTGTACTTACTCTATACGGCTGATATACCAAACGATAACAACACAACATTAGCTATGTTTGCCGACGATACGGCAATTTTATCAACACGTAATAGTCAGCTCACTGCAACTGTTAACTTACAGAAGTCAATTAACAATATATTTGCCTGGACAAGACGTTGGAAAATTAAGATCAATGGCGATAAATCGGTGCACGTTAACTATACGATACGTAAAACCGAAAATATCCAAATAGTATTAAATCAAACACCAATCCCACAAAAAGATTCAGCAAAATATCTTGGAATGCACCTCGACTCTCGTCTAAACTGGAAACACCACGTCTATCAGAAAAAACTTCAAATTAAAGAAAAAATGCGAAAACTTTATTGGTTAGTCGGACCCCGCTCCGAGTTAACCATCGAAAACAAACGTCTACTGTACGTAGCAATTATAAAACCGATCTGGATTTATGGCATTCAACTGTGGGGTTGTGCCAGTAAGTCTAACATCGATATAATACAACGCTGTCAAAACATCGCTCTTCGGACCATCACTGCAGCCTACCGGTTCGAAAGAAACAACGCAATTCACCGTGATATGATGCTGCCTACAGTAGCAGACGAAATTCAAAGGTTTGCTCGCAAGCACGAGACGAGGCTAGATCACCATGTCAATACACTAGCCATACAATTATTAGAAAACTCCAAGGATATCAGACGTCTTAA
>NW_021779188.1:0-1027 GCF_005508785.2 Acyrthosiphon pisum | reverse complement strand
GGAAATCCGGCGATATTTTACATGGCGCGATGGTGTTAATAAATTAACGGTGACTTGAAAATTATCGGTAGGATCGACACCGACAAGTATAAATTTGCGAGCTGTAAAGTTAATCGTGTAGCTTGTGGTTTCGATGAGTTCAGCCGGTGGTGATGGTGGTACATACGTAAAGGTCTTCTTCTTGTATAATGCAGCGTTGTCTTCAATTGAACCAGCCATGTTTTTAAAAAATTGTTTATTATAAAAATAATAATAAAGACTTGGAAAAATTGTTAACACTTAACAAATATAATAATAAAGACTTGGAGAAAGCGGAGGAGAATCGTACGTGTGTACACTTGAAGACAGACTGATTGAATGCCGACTCTTGCGGAGCCTATAGTATCCGTTTCACATTCACGTGTTGTAGATATTTTTAATATTTTACGATTTACATTTATTTCGTGAATTTCAATAAAATCGTAATAATCTACACTGTATTCGACGTCGTCGTCAGTCGTCAATGTAGTTACATTTGAAAAATACCTACACCGTAGTAAAAATGTTGCTACACAGTAGATATTTCTGATATTTAACAAAAAGCGTTTATTTCGTGAATTTCATGATTTTTGACATTTTTAAAAAAACCTACACCGTAGTAACAATAGTGATATGCAGTATATATTTCTGATATTTAACAAAAAGCGTTTATTTCGTGAATTTTGACATTTTTAAAAAAAACCTACACCGTAGTAACAATAGTGATATGCAGTATATATTTCTGATATTTAACAAAAAGCGTTTATTTCGTGAATTTCATGATTTTTGACATTTTTAAAAAAACCTACACCGTAGTAACAATAGTGATATGCAGTATATATTTCTGATATTTAACAAAAAGCGTTTATTTCGTGAATTTTGACATTTTTGACATTTTTAAAAAAACCTACACCGTAGTAACAATAGTGATATGCAGTATATATTTCTGATATTTAACAAAAAGCGTTTATTTCATGATTTTTGACATTTTTAAAAAAACCTACACCGT
>NW_021779187.1:0-914 GCF_005508785.2 Acyrthosiphon pisum | reverse complement strand
AAAAACGAAATTAATTTTAAATTTAAACGTTTTATATAAATTATACTAGATATAAGAACCATACACAAATTTTGTTTTTTAAATAATTGAAACATATTGTGGTGAGGGCAATATTTTAAAGTATTTAAATTAAAATATTGAAATCGCATTAAAATAAAAAAAAATAAGCTAATACATTTATTTTAATAACATATAATAAGTATTAAAATTTTTGAACTTAATATTGATAAAGACATATTAAGCATGGTTCAAAATAACCTATTTAGTAACAATTTCTGTTGAAGATTTTGAAAGAAGTCTCCTTAAAAATGTATTATTTATACGTAAAAAATATCAAAAATATTAATGAACATTTCCATTAAAGGTAAGTAGTATACATTTGTATGTTCACAGTCTACTTTTTGTGTCACCACGGTAATTTCACACCGTTCAAGGGAGGATGTCCCCCTTGGACACAATAATTTTACCGTGTAAAAATTATGAAGAATTTGTACACTTTTTACACGGTAATTTCACACCGTTCAAGGGAGGATGTCCCCCTTGGACACAATAATTTTACCGTGTAAAAATATGAAGAGTTTGTACACTCAAAGTCAGTTTTGTCCAAATATTTACAGTTCACATGCTAAATGGTTTTTTTCTCAACAACTAAAAAACTGAAATAATAATTACTATATTCGCATTTTTTTTTTTTATTTATTTATGTTGGTTGCACTGTAATTTATATAATTAATAAATGTCTGTTCTTTTCAAAAATTTATATTCTTTAAAGTTATAAGTTGATCATTTTTTATATTCAGTTATTAATGATCCATCGTTTAGTCAAGTTGTGTCTCATTTTACTTTATTTTCTAAAAGTTTCATTAAATTGTTTTATAAGTTATTCAATTTTTTCAAAAATGAATTTTCAAAAA
>NW_021779186.1:3285-4260 GCF_005508785.2 Acyrthosiphon pisum | reverse complement strand
TCAGGAGCGTTGTATTAAATTTATACACTTTTTGGCCCAACAGATAAAACTTTATTGATATTTATAGAAAAAAAAAACTAAAAAAATTGAAAACTTACAATGTCCGTAAACAGCTCAAAAAGAGTCAAATTATTTTAAAAATTTTATCGTATATATAAAATGCTAATATAAACATTCAGTGAAATTTTCAAGTTTCTACAGTCACTCGTTTTTTAATTACAACAAAATAAGAAAATCGTTACGTAAGAAATCGAGTGAATATCAAATGTTGTAAAAATATGAATTTCAAACGCCCATAAAAATTTAATTTGAGTTTCTTATAGACATTTTTTTTTTTGGTAAAGGTAGATTATCCTATAAGGAATCTTGTATTACATTTTAAAATCTTAGATTTAAAAAGAAACATTTTTATGAATTTATAACTCGAAATAATTTGCAAATTTTCGTGATTTTTCCATATTTTGTCATTTTTTGAACTTTAAATGCTTAAAAAAAAAAACTGTGACTTACGATTTTTAATATTTTTCATTTGCCTTTGAAACAATATACTAGGAGCCTTCTATTAAATTTTCAAGCTTTTTTATCCAACAAATAAAATTGTATTGATATTTTTAGAAAAAAAACTAAAAAAAAATGGAAAATAAAAATGTCCGTAAAGAGCTCAAAATACATCAAAATATTTTGAAAATGTTATGGTGTATAGAAGATGGTAAAATAAACATTCAGTCAAAATTTCATGTATCTACGGTAATTTTTTTTAAAGTTACACCAAAAACCAAATTCAATTTTGTGAAAAATCGATTTTGCGTAAAAATTCCCGTTTTTCCTTAATTTTTCTTTTGTTTTTTACGTCGCTTTTGAAAACTACTGGGAAATTTAAATTTTGACCTCCCCAATGCACCAACGATATTCACTTTCCCATCGAACGAGATACTGAAGTCGAAAATCGAAGCATTATTTCGACTACTTATCGTG
>NW_021779186.1:0-846 GCF_005508785.2 Acyrthosiphon pisum | reverse complement strand
GTAATAATTTCAAACTTAACTCATTACTTTTACCTTCTTACACATTTTGACAATAGACTAAACAAAACAAAAAAAAATAATACAATCAAAAACATATTAGGAACATCCTGTTCTTTTAAATTTAAGTCTGTAGAAGGAACTACGTTTTGTATTTTAAGCATAAAAATTAATTACATACCTATCCAGCTATACACTGACTATGTTCTATATGTGCAAGGTGCACAGTCCACTCTCTCATCAGTGATCACCCCTACCACCACTATATGATAGATAACATACGGTAAAGCGAATGATTAGAGGACATTGGGGCCGAAACGACATCAACCTATTCTCAAACTATAAATGAGTGAGATCGCCGGCTTTACCTGGTACACCGCGTGAACCGCGTGCGAAGCCGGTGACGGAACCCTAGGCGCTTAGTGGGCCATTTTTGGTAAGCAGAACTGGCGCTGCGGGATGAACCGAACGCCGAGTTAAGACGCCGAAATCGACGCGTATTCAGAGACCATGAAAAGCGTTGGTTGCTGATGACAGCAGGACGGTGGCCATGGAAGTCGGAATCCACTAAGGAGTGTGTGTTACGTACCTACGTATACATTAATTATGTATAAACTATGTACAGCGTATCGTACGTTCTTAGCAATATCTAACGATTGTAACTAATAAGACAATTAGTATATTATAACACGCGGAGGTCGTTGCAAAAGCATAGTAGAAACAATCAAATCATAAAAGTGTCGTCACACGTATCTTCTCGGGAAAGTCAACACTCATACGAAGGATACGAGTCGTCCAGCATACCAAGTTCGAGACCCGGACTCTGTCTCATGACCGAATTTAGCCACT
>NW_021779185.1:0-1013 GCF_005508785.2 Acyrthosiphon pisum | reverse complement strand
TTCCTATACACCATACAATTAAGAAAATATTTGACTCTTTTTGAGCTGTTTACGGACAATTTCAGTTTCCAATTTAATTAGTTTTTTTTTCTATTTAATACAAAGGCTCGTGATATATTGTTACAATAGCAATTGAAAAATATTAAAAATACATGGCACAATTTTTTTTTATAAGTATTCAAAGATCGAATTTTGAAAAAATTTATCAAAATCTCGAAAATTATCAATCATTGTAATTCATAAATTATAAAATGTTCAGTTTTTATAGCTAAGGATTGAAAATTTTAAACAAAGATTCTCATAAATAGTTCATACTGTAGCCAAAAAATCTAAAAAATATATGAGCACAGTTTTTTTTACAGACATTTTAAATTCATATTTGGACAAGATTACATATTAAAAACCTATAATAACTATTTTAGTTATTTTGTTGTGATTGTATAATATTATTTGTGGGTACTTGAAACTTCTAAAGTATACTATTATATATCTATGATAGCACTACGGTCTGTTGTTGATGTATAACGCGTTACCTAATGGATATTGTGATATGATTAATTTTAAAATTATTAATAATACTATAAATAAGTATACCTATAATATGTATGTCTAATATCTAGACTGACAAACCGTCTCCGCTCAGAATCGTTTTTCTTATACAGTGATATTATATCATTGAATTCAAATTTAATACTATCCATTATACAGTGACCCACTTGTAACCTACTGTACAGCAGAGCGACATCCACTTACCCACCTTTTTTTAAATTTATTTCTATTTAAATTGTTTTACCATACATAATTTTTAAATATTGTGACATTTAATATATTCAAATAAATAAACTAAAATAAAATCTTTTTCAAGAGACTAGTTTTTCATTTTTAGTCAGTACTAGATAGTTAATACTGAAACCATCTCTATTTAAAGAACTGTTGATTTTATATTTGTGTTAAAACTGTTTAAATATTATAACAGCATAATTAAATTAAACTAAAATAATATCCACTGCACA
>NW_021779184.1:0-1073 GCF_005508785.2 Acyrthosiphon pisum | reverse complement strand
TTTCCCTTTGATGATGATCAGACAGGACCTGGTATGTAGCGGGGTCGTGGGGATTACACGTGTGTATGAATATGTGACAGTAATGGTCCAATTACTTATAATATGACAATAAGTTATTGTAGCGAGTAGGTAGGTACAATGGTTATCGCTATTATACTTTGGGTTCGACCGATATCGAGTTTATTACTTTTAGCTTCTGGTCTTTATAATTCATAAGTATTATTATGAGAAGTGCAGCAGTGCCGCAATCACTTTTAGTGGGGCGAACGGTGGACGCCCTGCTAAATGGGCATTTTACAATACATTTAGGGGCACAAATTATAAGCTTACTGTACTTGAAATGATTTGAAAAGTGTAATATCTATTTCTCTGGGGCATAAATATCCAAATTGCTGCGGTATCTACCGACTAGGTATAACACATTAACACACAAACACCTGCCAAAACTACCCAACTTTGAGGAGTTATATCTCATCGACGGATTAATGAAAAATGAAAATTTGAACGTGATAATTCATAAATAAAATAGCTTTATTAATTTATGAAATTAAAAGTATAGGTTACCATTTGAAAATCAGAAGTTGATAGTGTTTTTCCTAATAATATATTCCTAATATGTATATTGTGCCTTAAAGGTTTGTTTTACAGTTTAAGACTATCTGCAGTGAGTATTTTATTATAAACATAGGTTAATGTAATAGTAACCTATTTTATTTAAAATGGATAAAAATTCATCTGTATAACAGACATTAGTGATGCTGAATTACATCATATACAGGGTGATTGATTAAGCGTAAAACACTCATTATCTCAAAAAGTATTCACTTTTTTCAAATTTTTTTTTTTTCAAAATTTTAGATCTATGCTGCTCTAGAATTATATAATTTTTTTATATTTTTCACCCTTATATTTATTAGGTAAACCACCATCAACTTTTGATTTTCAAATGGCAACCCATACTAAAAATTTCATAATTTAGTAAGGCTTTTTTTCTCATGAATTATCACGTTTAAATTTTCATTTTTCGTTTATCCGTGACGAGATACAACTCCTCAAAGTTGGGGTGTTTTGAA
>NW_021779183.1:0-869 GCF_005508785.2 Acyrthosiphon pisum | reverse complement strand
TTTCAGTTAATACAATAAATAAATGGTTAAAAGTACATATGTTAAAAATTAAATTAGGTAATTTGGTTCTAACACCACGACAATTTTGATTAAGCCCTAGATTTTATCAGAGTGAAGCGAAGAAATTAAGATTGGTTTGCATGACTGAGGAAACGACCATCCCCGTTTTTTGAAAGCGCTGAACCAACAGTAGGAAACCCGTTCACGAATACCACACGCAGTCCAGTTTCACCACTTTTGACTCTCCTTTCAGGGTCTATCATAGCATGTGCGTAAGAGCTTTCGCTGTAAGGTAATTCTATCTCTGGACATTCGAAAACCTTCAGGAAAAGGCTTCCCAGAACGTTTAGCAGAGTTGTATGCAGAAAATAGATTGGAGGCGGCATCCTTAGATTCACAAATAATTTTTATTGGACGTGTGAAATGAGCACGGGATCTACCAAGACGAATCAGCTTATACTTATCAGGAACTGCATTCTCGAGTGAACCAAGAGAACTAGAAACGGTACGTTTGTCATGATCAATCCTTACAGAGGTTTCCGGGGAATTAGACTCAGGAACTCCATATACAATTAAATTGGGGAGGCATCTTTCATGCTCAAAATTTTCTTGAAGGACTTGGGAAACAATAGATTGAGAATATTCTAAGGAATTGCTGCACTCCAATTTAGAAACTTTGCCCTTAAGTTCAACAACTTCACTGTAGAGGGCGGAATACGAAGTTTTAAGTTCAGATACTTGTTTAGAGACACGTTTAAATTCCAATTTAAGCTCATTAAATTTCTTGGACAAAGAGTCTGAGAGCGCCTTATTGGAAGAGGAAATATCTTCCTTAAGAGCTTTAATGAGGGCCAATATATCATCATTGG
>NW_021779182.1:0-638 GCF_005508785.2 Acyrthosiphon pisum | reverse complement strand
GATTCCGGATGGTTTGTGTTGACAACACGACGATGATGCTGCAGGTGACCTGGGCGACGAAGTGGGCTGGGTCGCAACACTCGTACTACCGTCGAATTGGACGAAATGGTCGACGGTTGACGTGTGGAGGTGATCCAAAACTGGACGACGTGGGCGTTGATCGGGATGATCGAACGCGATACTTGCCGGTTGCAAGACTTTGCACACGCAATACGAGCGACGCGTGTACGTTCGTTGTTGCGGCGTAAACAACAACAAAAAAATTATAAAACAACAGAGCACGGTTCGCACTGCGTAAAACGGACGGGCGGAAACACGTGGTTGTGACCGAGCAGGTTTCGGAATCGCACGGTGAAAGTCGGGCGAGCGACAAAACTAATACAATATTTGTGAATCGAGACACAGGCGGTCGAGAGACACAAACTGTCGGCACTACGTACGGCGCGACACGAGGGAGCACCGGCGGCTCGATCTAAGGAACCACGTGGACGGTGTAAATGACCGCGGGTTCGTGGTCGCACAGCGAAATGATCGTGCGGGCGACGGATACGAAAACGAATGATTCGTAATTTTCGGCACAAGGCGGCCGTGACTCGGATCGTGGACACAAGGATGTGCACGACGAGTCGGTGAGCATG
>NW_021779181.1:0-965 GCF_005508785.2 Acyrthosiphon pisum | reverse complement strand
GTATTCGTTTGCCATTAATAAATCTAATATATCGTTCGTTTTGTTCTGTATTTGTGACATTCTTGCGTATAGTTGTTGTTCCCTTTCCGTAATATTTTATACAGTTGCTCAGTTTGATTAAGTGTCTGTCAATATTTGTTATTGTCGATTTCACCACAGTTGTTTGAGATTTCATTATGTGTAATATGTTCGCCCCCGATTCTTCTGTTTGTTTGATAGCTTCTTGTGTTTTCTTAGTGCATTTATCATCACATACGCCAAATAATGTATGCATTGCGTTACCTATCATGTTTATTAATCCCCTTCTTTTTCTTTGATTGCCTTCGGTTTGATTCATATTATTTCCCAGTGACATATACATACGCTCTTTTTGTTTGGTTATTTCATTGTATAAATCTGTTATCACTATTTGATATTTTCCGCATAAGTCCTTGTGTTTTTGATCAGCACACATATTTGTTATATTCTTTAATTTTTCCCCCAATAATTCATATTTCATGTTATATTCTTTTAATGAGAAAAACGTTACAAGACTATATTCAGCGCCTATTGTTTTAACTAGTCCCAAATTTTCGTATTGTATCCCCCTGCCAATTTCATAAGGTCTATAAAAAAAGTATTTTAATGTATCTGTTTCGTCAGATTCGATAGATTTGACTAGGAAACACGTCATCATCACCAATCTAAAAGTATAAATTATAATTATATTAAACTAAACTATTGTATATGTTATTATATATATATTATATTTTTAAAACCACCTATCATAATCTAATATATCCCTTGGTTCGTGCATAAGTTCAATATAATCTATTAGCCGTTTGCACAAAGTATTTACAGGTGTTACCGAATCCGGTGATAAATCATACATAATTCTACTAATAATTTCTATTATCTTAGTTATTTCAAGAGTTGGGAAAGGATCTTTAATTTTATTATTAGCGGTGTTGATATGACCTATAAAA
>NW_021779180.1:0-1471 GCF_005508785.2 Acyrthosiphon pisum | reverse complement strand
CCCACATAAACACTTTTTATTTCACTCAATGTACCAATAATGATAGTACTACATTAAATCTATCTGTCAATACATATCTATTTATTAAATATCGTATACCATTATATACCATTTTCACGTTACTTTACTTTAACGGGTAGGCGTCTTGGCAACGGCCGACTAAAATCAAACCCTTAGGATGACCGGATTCAAATCTATCAACCTTTCCTGTGGGTATCGTGGGTCTTAAATGTTTTACCCAGTTATTCCGATTTTATATTTCTACCGCCGAAGATATGATATTAATTTAAAACACGATAGAAGTGGGGTACACATTCAAGCACGTCACTCGGGACTGTTTACTTTCGCTTCACCGGGTGATGTTATTATTATTATTATCATATTAACGTAAAATTGCCTTAGATAATCGAACATTGAGAGTGCTTAATCAATATTCTAATATAGTCGTTGGAATTTCATCTTTGAAAATAACGCTTGGTAAATCAACATTGTTGATCAATAAAAAGTGCTGTCGCGATACGACCTATAGGGATATACATATAATCATGGAATAATATTATGATACTAAAATAATTATAAATTTGTGTGGTTCGCGATCTTACATTCCAATACCGCACAACTGCAGATCTTGGAATAAAGATGCCAAAAATATTTTCAATAATTTGGTGAATTCTCCCTTCGAAATGGATATGAGCTGTAGGAAAATAACGCAACGTGTTTTATAATTTTAAGGTTTTAATATCAAATGATTGTAAACAATAGTTATTATAAACACTTTCATATAATAGGTAGTACATTTTTTTTCTCGATTTGTTTCAAGTCTAAAGGTGTAGCAAAAATAACGTTATTTCAAATATTGATGTTTGCTTTGATTTCTTACAATTTTAGAAATTATATTCAAATAGAAATATAAGTATGACTCAGTGGCGTACGCAGGATTTTTCAGTGGGGGGGGGGGGGGCTTGAAAATTAGTTACAATTTTATTTGTATTTTGTCCAGTCTAATAATTTCAGACGTTTATTTGAGGTATTTTAAAATGTTTGTAACTTTTCCACTTTTATAGTAGAAAAAATGCTCTGATCATAAACATCGATGCCGGACGTATGTTTTTGGAAGCGAATTGGATCTAATTGATACTTTTAGGAGGTCGAAATTGAAAATTCTCAGTGCTTTCTAAAATAATTGGAGAAAAAAAATGAAAATTTATTAAAATTGTTTGATAACCAGCTTGGTTATACCGTCCTCATTTGGATTGTATTTGATTAATTTAAATTTATTTTTCTATAAATATCAATAAAAAATTATTCATTCGGTCAAAAAGCTTAAAAATGTAATGCGTACGTTTTTATTATAGCTAAAATATTAACTATACATAGGCACCATGGTTATGTTTTATAAACATTTAAAGTTCAAATTTCGTCATAACCACAGTTAATTTGTAGTTCAAAATTTATAAAATATTAAATGTGT
>NW_021779179.1:0-764 GCF_005508785.2 Acyrthosiphon pisum | reverse complement strand
TTACCAAAAAAAAAATGTCTATAAGAAACTCAAATTAAATTTTATGGGCGTTTGAAATTCATATTTTTACAACATTTGATATTCACTCGATTTCTTACGTAACGATTTTCTTATTTTGTTGTAATTCAAAAACGAATAACTGCAGATACATGACAATTTTACTGAATGTTTATATTAACATTTCCTATACACCATACAATTTTGAAAATATTTTGACTCTTTTTGAGCTGTTTACGGACATTGTAAGTTTTCAATTTTTTTAGTTTTTTTTTTCTATAAATATCAATAAAGTTTTATCTGTTGGGCCAAAAAGTGTATAAATTTAATACAAAGCTCCTGATATATTGTTACAATATCAGTTGAAAAATATTAAAAATACATAGGCACAATTTTTTTTTATAAGCATTTAAAGATCAAATTTTGACAAAATTTATCAAATTTTAATTTGAAAAATTATTTTGTAGTTAAAAATTTATAAAATGTTCAATTTTTGTATCTAAGAATTAAAAATTTAAAACAAGATTCCACGTAAGTAATTAATTCTGTTACCAAAAAATCTAAAAAATACATTTACGCAGTTTATTTTTATAGTCATTTTAAGTACAAATTTGGACGAAATTACATATTAAAAACCTAGGATAACTATTTTAGTTATTTTGTTGTGATTGTATAATATTATTCGTGGGTACTTGAAACTTCTAAAGTATACTATTATATATCTATGATAGTACCACGGTTTTTTGTTGATGTATAACGCGTTATAA
>NW_021779178.1:0-985 GCF_005508785.2 Acyrthosiphon pisum | reverse complement strand
CTCGCTGTACGTATAGATATTTCTATATTTTTAGCTCCATAATTTCTGTTAAATTAAAGGAAAATGTGATGAGTACTGTTTAAGTGGCAAGTGCCAAATTTGACTTTTTACTTATAATATCTTTATGAAAAATTACCATAGAAGGTTAAGTACCACTATTTCACATATTATAAGTATATTTGGGTTTTAATTTAACTATTAACTATATTCTGGTTTCAATGAACCTTGCAAAAAAATGTTATTCCACTACTCTGCTCATATGAATTTTAAATATTTACCAATTAAACTACTTGTCCGATATTTAATTTATATAGATATAAATACTTCAACAAATTATGAAAAATGAGTGACTTGTGTTAAATCTATCTCCCCATATAAAATAACTTAAACAATTAATTTCTTGATTGTGTGACCCTAATGTTAGTGTATAAAAAAATCCATACTTGAAATTAATTTACAATAGTCTTATATTGCAATAAATATTCAAATGCATAAATATATATTATAGCAAACGTTTAAACGTAGGTACACAGCACACCACATATTTATTGGCTGCACAATATTCTGATACTTCACACAGTCTCTCTTTAAAATTATCCCGTCTACAAAATATAAATCATTAGTAAATCGAAAGACTCAATTGAGTGTTTAATAATTTATCTGAAAGAGAAGTGCCCGGTCCCTAGGTTGAGAGACGTTGGTACAAGTATCGACCACCAATATTTATGTATGAGAAATACAAAACGAATGTTTCGAGTAACGGTAAATCATATTCTGTGGTTTAGTGTGCAGGATATCTGGACATCATAACTGCTGAAACGTTTTGAGTGTACGTATCGACCGCTGTTACTAGATCCCGGATGGGTGACCACCCGGCATTTTTAGCAACAAATCCTTGCTACACATACAAACATGTTTCAACCAACCGTTACACCCCCCTGCAAACAGCCTATAAAACAAAAAAACAGCTAATGGTTAAAGTTGC
>NW_021779177.1:0-5870 GCF_005508785.2 Acyrthosiphon pisum | reverse complement strand
ATATAAATTATCATCCATATAATTATGTAATATAGCTATTATACAATAATATTACTAACAATAATAATATATCATTATTGTTATGCGCACATAATAATATGTATTATATTGTGCTGTGTAGGCGATACAACACATTCATTACGGTTTTCGACGGACTATATAGGTACCAACTTCGAAGTTCGGGAAAACCGAGAGATAAGATACCACGCTGTAAATGAGGAAGGGAAAACGTAGTATACGAAATATCTATATTATGTAGTTGAATTATGTGTAGAGGTCTGTGGTACACGAGTGAAATAACAATGATATAATATTATAAATACTGAAAATACGTATGCAATGATATATTTCTCTAATATACCATGGTGAAAGCGTGTGTCCACTGTCCACAATACTTCAATGTAATGACATTATATCATACACGATTATGTCTGAAACGGCAACGCACATAATATTGAGTATGTTTTCGGACATTTTACAAAAAACTCAAGAGACTTTACATGTTAGAGTGATTCGCCAAGCATGTTTACTCTTCATTCAATAAGAATTTATTCAAATTATTTATTTTTGAAATGATTAAGTTTATGAGATTCAACTTAAAGACCATATTATTTTTTAAGATAGTATATACAACATCTTTTAGAGTCTAGGCGGAGCGGTAAAGAAACGTATTTATTTTACAATGATGGGTGTTTTCCACGTTTACCACTTTTTGGGGTAGTAAAATGTAAAAATGCTTCAATTTTTTACATCAATATAATATTTTGTAGTAAGAAAGTGAATCAAGTGCTATCAAAAGTAAAAAATTCCTAGTAACTCTCAAAAATGCCAGGAAAAACAAAAAAAAGCAAGTAAGTGGATGTCACTCTACTGTACAGTAGATTACAAGTGGGTTGTACAATGGATTGTATTAGACTTGAATTCAATGATATAATATCATTGTATTAGAAAAACGATTCTGAACATATATGGTTTGTCAGTCTGGATATTTTATATTTTGTTATTATTTATTTTATCATGTAAGTTGAATTGATATTAAAATATTATAATTTTTTATTCATTTCTATGGTGATAAACAAAACGTTAGAAATTAAAATCCCATTTTTAGCGTTTTTTGTAATTTTTCGGTGGTTTTCCCCGTGGCATTAAATAACTTTTGATAAAATCGAAAAATGACTTTCTTAAAGTATCATCTTGATCCAATTTTCTAAAAGATAAGGTACTATATGTTGAAATCTAAGCACTTCTTCTGGTAGAAATTATGTATACAGGGTATGGAAAAAAAAAATAAACACAATTGTAAAACCAATAGCTTCCTCGCTCCGCTCAGAATCTAAAATTATTAAAAAAAAGAGGAAATGGGAATTTTTACGCAAAACTGTTTTCAAAAAAATCAATTTTTGGTTTTTGGTGTAACTCTACAAAAAATGACCATTGATACATGCAATTTTCACAAAAATTTTGGTTGGTCAAAAAAGTTTAGAATGTAATATCATTTTCCGCATAAGTTGTTGCTAGTAAAAATTAAAAAAAAACTTATCGTAAATCCACAATAATTTTTTATGAGCGTGTGAAGTTACAATTTTGACGAAATTCGTACATATCACGAAAATTTGCAAATTATTTTGCGTAAAGAATGCTTAAAAATTTTTCTCTTTATACCTAAGATTTGAAAATTTAATAAAAGATTCCTCATAAATTTGTTGCCTATCTTTATCAAAAAAAATGTCTACCGAAATTCAAATTAAATTTTTATGAGCGTTTAAAGTTCAAATTTATACAACATTGGATATTCACTCGATTTCTCATAGAAGGATTTTCTTTTTTTGTTGTAATTCAAAAATGAATAACCGTGGATACATACTTTGATACCAAATATTTATTTTATCATTTCCTATACTTGATAACATTTTCACAATATTTTAACTCGTTTTAAGTTGTTTACAGATATCTTAAATATTTTTAGTTTTTTTATATAAACATCAACAAAATTGTATTCGTTAGATCAAAAAGCTTGACAATTTAATAATTATGTCTCATTGTTATAATATCAGTTTAAAAATTAATAAAAATGCATAGGCAAGATTTTTTTTATAGGCATTTGAAGGTCAAATGTTGACAACATTTATTAAACTGAAAATTTGCAAATTATATTGTAGTTAAAAATGTATAAAATGTTCAACTAACGGATTGAACATTTAAAACAAGATGCATATGCACGTAAGTAGATATTTCTGCAACTATAAAATATATAAACACACTTTTTTGTATAATTATTGTATTTTAAAATTTGGACGAAATCACATAGTAAACTCAAGAATAACGATTTTAGTTATTTTGTTGTAATTTAAAAATATTATTCGTGGGTATATATTATAAACTTTTGAAGTATATTATTATATTTTATACACAAAACGACACAAAGACATTTTAAATTTTTATATACAGTTATTTTGTTAAAAATTGAAAGTATTATTTGTGGCACTTGAAACTTTTAAAGCATATTTTAGATTCTGAGCGGAGCGATGAATGTATTTGTTTTACAATAATATATGTTTTTTTAAAAATTTAAAAATTAAAATTAATTAAACATCTGATTTCAATCAAAAAATTGATTCCTAAAGAGCATAGTCTAGAAGCTTAAAGCTAAGGTTAACCATTTTTTTCGAAATTGCAGTGGAATTTCAGAAAGTATGCTTAAATTATTACCGCTTTTAGTAGTTTTTATGGTAACAAAAATATATTTAATTTTTCCCAAAGTGATGACATGTACGGGCGCGTACGAAAGTTATACATCCCGCGCGGCGGTGGTTACTCGGCTTGGCATAACAGTGATTCTAAGAAACACACACTAATGATAATTTATTACTCACACATAGACATAGCCCAAATATCCATGTGAATTGCCTAAATATTACTCCTTAAAACATGATACGCTGCGGCCCCGCTTAATTATAATATGTTTAAAAATAAAATGTTATATTGATTAGAACAAAAGTTATTCTACAATTAGTTCATTTTATTATAACTATTATTTATTACTACTATTACACTCTGTATAATATGTTATTTCATTTTTAGTTTTTATAATGTAGGTATAGATATAGTAATATAGTATATGATATCACTATCGCCCATCACAATTCACAATAAATAATTAAAATATACATAGATCAATGTGCTTTTGTGCTCGATAAAATAAATAGGTACATGCCATATATGACGAGGTTATCTATATAATTGGCTATAGTGTACCTATATTTTCTTGTATTATATTGTTATAATAAAAATACGCATGTAGGTTAGAACGTGTTTCCGTCATAATTATTACGCATCCGGCATCCACGAATTTATATATTACTAGCTGAATAACCCGGCGTTGCCAGGAAAAAAATGTTGATTAATTAACTCCTTTTAGGTGTAATTCGCTGTGGCCGCTGCCCGCTGTGCATATCGAAGCAAAATCATATTATATTTTAATTTTTAGCCATCTCGCGTGGAATTGCCCGTGAGTCTCGCTTATGGTTATGCGAACAGTATATTATTATCAGATAAGCAATCTACCTGCGTTAGATTACAGACTCAGTGAAGTTGGTGATGAGGCAAATTAATCAGTCAGGGCATCAGTCTATCAATTATTTCCACGTTTACCCCTTTTAACCCCCGTAGGGGTTGCATTTTGAAAAAACCCTTTCTTAGTGGGTGTCTACAAAACAAAACAAAACTACTGTCCAAATTTAATACTCATAGCTTCAGCGGTTCCGGCTAGGCGATGATGAATCACTCATGAAAAGTCATTTTATATAATATAGAGATAATAATATTTTGTTATCGCACGTACAACATGAAAACGTGTAGCTCATTAAAAACCATAATATTTTAGTTTACCTACCTACCGATTTCGGTTAAGATTTTGTAGTCATCATTACTGAATGTCGCGGATAAGGCAGCTATTGCTCGTTTGCCGCACTATTATAGCCAACATTTTTTTCAAACAGGTACTGACGTTCTCATTTAAAATTTGCGATTAGGCAGTTATATAATCCTTATTTGTAGATAAAAAGTAGGTACTTACTTAGAATTATATAAGTAATTTGTAGAAATAAACATTAAAATTGTATCCAATACTTCAGTCTTCTTTTTCTTCGCCTTCTCTCCCAATTATTTGGGGTCAGCCACCCTGGTCCTCAATTTTCATTTACTACGATCCTTAGCATCCTCCTCACAAACACCAGTCATTCTCATATCGCACTCTATAACTTCAAACCATCTCTTTTTCGGTCTTCCTCTTCCTCTTTTTCCATCTACACTCATGTTCTTCGTCACTGAAACTGCCACAGTTTTTTCTCTTCTAAAAACATTTCCTAGCCATCTCAAATCTCAACCCATTCTCACGCATTTTGTCAACTATTGAAGCCACTCCTATACTACCTCATATATACTCATTTTTTATTCTGTCCTCTCTCGTCACTCCACTCATCCACTTTAACATTCTCATCTCCGCAACACTAATTTTCCTGTCTATTGTTTTATCTATAGCCCAACATCAATACTTCAGTAAATATATAAAACAAAACACGTATAATGTTTAATGGTTAGGATTTATAATATGCATTTTTATGTATTTAAAGGGTTTGAAACCGGTATTTAAAACCGTTAAAACTCAAAAAATATGTCAAAACCGAAACCAATATTAGAAAAGATAAATATCGATTTGGAAATTTGGAAAAATTTGGCAGATGCATAACCGACAACCGTTCTGTTGGCACTGAATGTAGGTAGGTAGGTACCTCGTCAATGAGAGGTATCACAGATATATACTAATACTAGATAGCCGTCTTCTCGTTATCAGTGAAACACGCCGCCATATGCAAAGAATACTACTCGATAAACAAACGTTATCACATAGACTAATTTACTATTATAATGAATATGATATTAAATTGATAATAGTCCAATGTTGATAACGTTTGTTTATCGAGTTGTCTTCTTTGCATATGGCGTCGCGTTTCAGCTTATTCTGTGGTGGTGTATTCGAATACGGCTATCTAGTATTAGTATATATCTGTGGTACCTATATACTCTATAGCCTATATAGGTCGATGTATATTATTATCGTTTATCATACTCTGTAATCGGTATAGGTAGGTACTCGGTAAAAAGTAAGAACTGAAGTAAGTTTTGTAAATAAAAAGGAATTCCAGAGATTAATTCAGTTTTATCTAATTACTGATTTGATTCTGAGCAGAGCGATAAATGTATTGATTTTATGATAATGTAGGTTTTTTAGTGCCGGTAAGTAGTTGAAATAATACTTCTATTCTCAACTTCAGTAACTTTTCTGGTGGTAACGTGAATGTAGTTGTAATTTACAGTAGTTTTCAAAAGGATTGGGAAAAATAAATAAAACCAAAAATTAAGAAAACAAGAAAACTTTTACAATTTAAAAATCAGTTTTTGACAAAATCGATTTTAGTTTTTGGTGTAACTCTAAAAAAAATAAATAACTGTAGATACATAAAAATATGTTCACTGAATGTTTATTTAAATTTTCATTTAGCTATGGCATGAGAAATTTTCTATTTGCATTAGATTTTAATATTTTTTAAATTTTTATTAGTGTAGGTGTTGTAAAGAAAAAGTTATTTTTTTGACATTAGATGATATTATCTACCCCAAAGTAAATTAATGAATTCTCATCGAACGATTTACTTATTTTATTGTAAATTAAAAACGAATAACTGTAGATATTTTAAATTTTCTATACATGGTAAAATATTTTGACTCGTTTTGAGTGATTTAAACTTTAAAGACATTTTATATTTTTATTTTTTTAGTTTTCTATTCTATAAATGTCAATGAAGTTCTTC
>NW_021779176.1:0-1183 GCF_005508785.2 Acyrthosiphon pisum | reverse complement strand
TACTATATATAAAATGGTAAGGGTTTTCTTGGACCGCGCTAACCGAGAAAACTACTGAACCGATTTGGCTTAAATTTTTTACTGTTATACTTGACAGTCTACTGGAGGTCATGGTACCACATTTGTTTAGAAAAATCCACCAGAAAAGTGGAAATATGGATGTCAAAAATACAACAGTGGCGCAATCTGTCCAGAAAAAATAAACTAAATAATAAAAAATGAAAAATAAAGTTTATAGTTGCAGATTAAAATAATAATAGTGTATTATAATATATTGGTTGCTATTGGTTAATCGGGCATGTTTGTTGATTTGAGTTATTATTTTTCGTGAATTACGTGTACGCCCATTACGACGATATTTTCCCGCACAGTTGTTGAAAATTGGAAATGGAACTTTAGAAAATTAAAATGGTTACATTTCTGTCAATCACACAATTGGACGGGTGGTCAATAACGTGGAAGAGTTGATTTCTACAGTTTATCCTGACATTTTTAATCTGTCCAATAAATCTTATCAGTGGATATGTGAAAGAGCTATTATCTCTCCGAGAAATGTAACAGCAGGATAAATCAATGATATCATCCTTCTAAAATTCGACGGACACTCACGTGAATATCTATCTATTGATACAGTTACATCAACAAATGATGGTATTCATTATCCATAAGAATTTCTCAATTCTCTTTGTCCTTCGAGATTTCCTCCTCATGAGCTATAATTAAAAATTGGTGCTCCAATCACATTATTACGTAATATTCAACCACCGAACTTATGTAACGGTACAAGATTACAAATAAAATCGTTGCGAAATAATATAATAGAAGCAGTAATTCTTACAGGGCCAGCAAAAGGAGAAATTGCATTTATTCCAAGAATTCCCATGATTCCCTCAGACTTGCCGTTTTCTTTCAAACGGCTTCAATTCCCGGTTAAAGTTTCTTTTGCCATTGCGATAAACAAAGCGCAAGGTCAAACATTCAAGTACATTGACGTAGATCTTCGTACAGAGTGCTTTTCACATGGACAATTATACGTGGCATTTTCTCGAACTGGGGACCCGAATCATCTTATGATTTTAATTTCAACAGGAGATAAAACAAAAAACGTCATATACTCAGAAGTATTATAAAATTATTATATTATAAATTATTTCTTTTTTATCTGTATTTATTTTTAATAAAA
>NW_021779174.1:0-1494 GCF_005508785.2 Acyrthosiphon pisum | reverse complement strand
CACACTTTCGCACATAATAAATACGAAGGGAACTCGACTTGATACGTTCTAAGACTCCGGAGGTGAGAAGTGTTGTGTGTAACTATTTTGCGCCCGGAGTCTACAAGACATACTATTAACGCATTTTATGCACACCATAACACGAATTGAATAAAATTGGTCGTTTTATTTCCCCACTGACAATATTGTTCACAAAAGTTGCGTGTATCTCAATAGTATCCAGAATCCACAAGAAACGGTTATATCTCACACAAGTTCGCACCTAATAAATACGAAGGGATCTCGACTTGATACTTTCTAAGACTCCTGAGGTGAGAAGTGTTGTGTGTAACTATTATGCGCCCGGAGTCCACAAGACATACTATTAACGCATTTTATGCACACCATATAAAACGAATTGAATAAAATAGATCGTATTATTTACCCACTGACAATATAGAGTTCACAAAGGTTGCTTGTATCTCAATATTATCTGGAATCCACAAGAAACGATTATATCTCACACACTTTCGCACATAATAAATACGAAGGCAACTCGACTTGATACGCTCTAAGACTCCGGAGGTGAGAAGTGTTGTGTGTAACTATTTGGCGCCCGGAATCTACAAGACATACTACTAACGCATTTTATGCACACCATAAAACGAATTGAATAAAATTGGTCGTATTATTTACCCACTGACAATATAGAGTTCACAAAGGTTGCTTGTATCTCAATATTATCTGGAATCCACAAGAAACGATTATATCTCACACACTTTCGCACATAATAAATACGAAGGCAACTCGACTTGATACGCTCTAAGACTCCGGAGGTGAGAAGTGTTGTGTGTAACTATTTGGCGCCCGGAGTCTACAAGACATACTACTAACGCATTTTATGCACACCATAAAACGAATTGAATAAAATTGGTCGTATTATTTACCCACTGACAATATAGAGTTCACAAAGGTTGCGTGTATCTCAATAGTATCCAGAATCCACAAGAAACGATTATATCTCACACAATTTCGCACGTAATAAATACGAAGGGATCTCGACTTGATACGTTCTAAGACTCCGGAGGTGAGAAGTGTTGTGTGTAACTATTTTGCGCCCGGAGTCTACAAGACATACTATTAACGCATTTTATGCACACCATAACACGAATTGAATAAAATTGGTCGTTTTATTTCCCCACTGACAATATTGTTCACAAAAGTTGCGTGTATCTCAATAGTATCCAGAATCCACAAGAAACGGTTATATCTCACACAAGTTCGCACCTAATAAATACGAAGGGATCTCGACTTGATACTTTCTAAGACTCCTGAGGTGAGAAGTGTTGTGTGTAACTATTATGCGCCCGGAGTCCACAAGACATACTATTAACGCATTTTATGCACACCATATAAAATGAATTGAATAAAATATAAAATTGATCGTATTACTTACCCACTGACAATATAGAGTTCACAAAGGTTGCTTGTATCTCAATATTATCTGGAATCCAC
>NW_021779173.1:0-1041 GCF_005508785.2 Acyrthosiphon pisum | reverse complement strand
CATACCTTTACACTTCAAAGCAAAACAAAAAAATGGATCATAGATTCTACAAAATCTGAAATTTATTGTTGTCCTTACAATGATTTTTTTTTTTTAAATATTTATTTGTTTGAAATTCAATTAAAAATTTCCACTCATTTTATGATTGATGGAGGAGTGTTGAAAATTTACGAATTTAAATATTTATGAAATGATTCATAGGTATGAAATTTGTTGTCTATATTTGATAATTACTTCTTTTAGACCAAAAGCATAGTTGTTTCTCCAACTTTTTTTTTACAGTGGGCCAAATCTGTGCTACACTTTGGCTCACTGGCCAAAATGATTTAGAATAGAGATGGAGAGGTATGAAATTTAAAAACAATAAAAACTAATACATTTTCAATACATAAATTAGCCTAAGGTCCGAAAAGCTTGCCGGGCCGTACTTTGGAAAGCTCTGCTATAGATCATAGTTGGGGGGAGGGCACTAGTTCCTAAAATTATCAACTAATAATAACAATTACCTATTTTTAGCTATGTAGACACGGATAATATGTTTATAGGTAGATGGGTGTATGTACTGTACTACTATGTATGAAGTCTATATCTCTCATGTAGATACCTATAGAAATTAAAATTCCCCGTGCCTAATTTACTGGATGCAAACAAGTATTTTTACATTATTTATTTAATTTTAATCGCAATCTAGGTTTTTATATCTAACAGCAAATACCTCCCACCTCTCCTACTCAAATTATTTCAGACGAAATAGATGTGTGCACTAAAATATTACTTACCTACCCCTTTTGCAAATCATCCTTTTAAAAAGGATATATATATATATATGGTATTAGTTATTCTTACCATCAAAATATATTTATTCCGAATACCATGGGCGTAGTTTGGCATAATTATATGTGGGGGCTATATAGGACTAGAAAAATATACCATTCAAAAAACTCCTTTCGTTTAACTGGAATTAAAAAGAAAAAGAACATTTTCTAAAAAAAAAAAAACAATTTATATTTGACTTCTTCTTAACCTGGCATTTTATTTTGC
>NW_021779172.1:0-826 GCF_005508785.2 Acyrthosiphon pisum | reverse complement strand
GAAATATCATAATATATACTTCTCAAATCTAAGCGAAATACTAAATGAAGACTGGACCAAAGAAATTCCTAACTATCACATAACCAGGCAGTTAAAAGATCCCGAAGAATACTTTAAAAAGATTATCCTAGATAAAATGCCACAACCTTTAATAAATGATTTCCTTGGCGACATAATATATTTAGGATGGTTAACAATACTGGCCATAGCAATAGGATTTTTAGCATACAAATTATTCCCCGTCCTAATTAAAATAGATTTACTAAATCCCCCACCAATACCGGCGAGACAATAAAAAAAAAGAGAAATAAAAAAAAAAGAAATTCATCTTAATTATTAAAACACAAAACTATACACACGCTCAAGTCCTTAACTACAAAAGTTAAATAAAGTTAAATAAAAACAAACACCTACACAATATAGACAGCTCAGGTTAACAACAAAAACTAACACACACATACACATGTATTTTACACGTAATATTCATAAATATTTACAGATGAACGATATCGAAAAACTCGCACAGAAAATAAAATAATTTTATTTAATTACGACCCTGAAAAAAAAAAAAAATTAATGTAACTGTAAAATTCACTTTTTCAAAATGTTATAATATTTACCACCCTTTTAAGATATAAAATAATATATAATTTAACACCAAATTCGCAAAATCGGTAACAAGACATCAGAAGTTTTATAATAACAAAACTATTGTAATTTGTAATATTACGGTATAAAAAGTTAAATTTATGTGACATTATGATAATATATTCGTATACTCATGTATATTTATTTATTTATTTATCTATTTTAAGTAATAAATAAA
>NW_021779171.1:0-755 GCF_005508785.2 Acyrthosiphon pisum | reverse complement strand
GGTGTAACTTTAAAAAAAATTACCGTAGATATATGAAATTTTGACTGAATGTTTATATTAGCATTTTCTATGCACCATAACATTTTCAAAATATTTTAACTTATTTTGAGCTCTTTACGGACATTGTCAGTTTTCATTTTTTTTTAGTTTTTTTTCTAAAAATATCAATAAAATTGTATTTGTTGATTAAAAAAGCTTGAAAATTTAATAAAAGGCTCCTAGTATGTTGTTTCAAAAGCAGATGAAAATTATTAAAAATCCTTACTCACAGTTTTTTTTTATAAGCATTTAAAGTTCAAAAATTGAAAAAATATGGAAAAATCACGAAAATTAGTAAATTATTTTGAGTTAAGAATTCGTAAAAAATTTTTTTTTTAAATCTAAGATTTTAAAATGTAATACAAGATTCCTTATAGGATAATCTACCTTTATCAAAAAGAAAACCTCTATAAGAAACTCAAATTAAATTTTTATGAGCGTTTGAAATTCATATTTTTACAACATTTGGTATTTACTCGATTTCTTACGTAACGATTTTCTTATTTTGTTGTAATTAAAAAACGAATGACTGTAGAAACTTGAAACTAGTTTTTTTTTTTATCAATAAAGTTTTATCTGTTGGGCCAAAAAGTGTAAAAATTTAATACAAAGCTCCTGTATATTGTTACAATATCAGTTGAAAAATATTAAAAATACATAGGCACAATTTCTTTTTATAATCGTTTAAAGATCGAATTTTGAAAAAATGTATCAAA
>NW_021779170.1:0-1515 GCF_005508785.2 Acyrthosiphon pisum | reverse complement strand
TAGGAATGACAACTTGAACGTAGTTGGTACAAAATATATTATAATGAAAATTAATGATACAATGTGTAGGTATGGTCCACATATTATTTGCACTTTCGCAAGCGTTTATACTAAGACTTGTATCAGAACTAGCACTATCCCAAATACTAGGGGGGAAACTATATCAATAACAAAATATCAGATTATAACTTGAAAATAATTACACAGTATGACTATGTGAAGTGTTTGAGCTTTTGCAATAAGCCGAATCAAATTTAATTTTATCTATTACTATTATTATAATTATTATAACTATTATTATTTTATACCTATACAAATAATATGTGGACTATACACATTGCATTATTAATATTTTTATTATATATTAGGACTAGATTCAAATAAAAAATTGATTGTACTTTTTTTATGCAACACAGAAGCAAATAAATTTGAACCACACTAACTACATTTAAGTTGTCAGTCCTAAGTCTGAATAAAGTGGGAAGGAAGTTTGTATGTGGTGTAATTTTTTTTCGTGTGGGACTTACGTACGGGTGTAATTTTTTTCATGTGGGACCTTACGTATGCATAACCGGGTGTGATTTTTACCTGCTATATCTCGTGTGGAAATTTACATTCACTCCAGACCATAGCGCCGGCAACCCCACTTCCGTTATGCGCCCGTTGCTCAGGTATGTGGTACCCAGCACCACCCATTCATTGATGGTTTATTCACTGAGTTTACCAGTCCTAGCGGACTGATGCGTTGGAGGTTTTGCCATTAGCAACACAATGCAGTCGTGGCCGGTCCGGTTCACAACGCCGGTCTAGCCTGTGAAATAAAGGTCTTTTGTAAGTAGTTGACTGAATCCAGGTCACCGCGTAGCAGAGCCCGAGTCGTTAGTGCACTTTCCAGCCGGGCGCATCCAGCGTGCTCAGTGTGATCTCTGCCGCTGGAACCACGCCTTTGCACTCGGCTAGCATGTACCATCTATTGATCAAGGTACTCCTGAGAGGTTTTCGGAGAAGTAATCTGACACGCTGTCTTAAGAGTGGGAGAACTAACAGTGGCCTTCTGTTATTATCACCTCACGCAGTTCTTACGTCACGGATGTCTGAGACCTGTTATTTGATCTCATGTCACTGGTTGATTCACGCAACCAACCATAATTGGGACGTCCGCGCGGTGTTAGCAACCTTTAAAGCCGGTATCTATCTGTCACGACGTGGATGTGCCGGCCGTAGACAAACGCCATGGTCTGTCAACACCGTGAAACCCAGTGAAACACACAGGCCTCATCACTTGGCTGTGGTTTCACTAGATCCAAGCCCCAGGCAGTGGCCCAAAGGATATGCATATTTAACAGTGCTGAAGGAACGATTCCTGGAATTGATTCCTTTTTAGAGGAACGATTCCTTATTTTTAGGAATAAGAACGTAAATATTATAATTCTTTTGTTCATAAACAAACTGTTGAAATGTACAATTAATATTAGTAGTCAGCCTTGACACGTGTGTACAATTTAGTATCTAGTT
>NW_021779169.1:0-1149 GCF_005508785.2 Acyrthosiphon pisum | reverse complement strand
AATGAGAAAGGTATCAGGAAAATTTTTTTTTTTTTCAATTCTTGTACATAAAAATTTTTTAATATTAAATTATTTAAACTGTCACACGGCCCAACTACAAAGGTTGTCAAATTTTTAAAAATTTACTAAAGCGCACCATTTACAAAGTCGCTCACAAAGCTGACAAAGTTGAAAAACCGAAAAAACACCCCTGCCCACCATCTGCTGTACCTGCTGCACCACAAATCTTCAACGACCCCAGTTACAACTCAAATCAAAAACCGACATCTTATGCCAAAGCCACAGCCAACTCTTCATCAGTCAATCAACCTCTCCACATCATCAACAAATTTATTGAAGACTTAAAATGTATTTTAAACCCTCTTCTATTGGCTCTTACTTCCCTAATTAACAAAATTACACTTCCCATTTCGTCCACTCCATGACATCCCTCATCCCAAGTTAGAGGGTACCCACACTGGTGGGCCTCCCTCCTCAAGCCATTCATGTTATTATTGTTTTCTTATCGCACATATGCTTATTATGTCTACGTTGATATAGATTGTATATTTTCTTTTAAAAATAAAAAAAAAAAAAACTGTCTTTTAGTTGATAAGTTAATGGATCTGTATTTAAAACTTAAGAAATAGTGAAAACTTCAGTTGTTCAATTTGGTGTATAACTTTTACTAAAATTATGTTTATACTTTGATATTCTTACTTTATCATTAATTTTAAATTTTGATTTTTTTGATGTATTAATTTGTATTATTTTTTTTTTCTTATTATAATCGGCTTGGTCCGAGCTTCGAGTGGTGTACATTTTATTGTTGAATGTTTTGTATTATTATAATTATATACTAATTTTGAAATTGAATTGTACCAATTCCATGAACCTGTTGATGTAAAATGTTTGTAAATTTTATTTTTTTATTGTTTTTATTACTCTTTCAGCCATCTGAGCCTTTATACTACTGTACGTTGAATAATATCTAATATAATATTTTTTCATAACACTTTGAAATTCGTTGTTATAAAACTCTGTACCATTATCTGTTTGTAAGAATTTTGGATGATTTTTTTTTTAGTATTTTTATTATTCCTTATGTACATTCCTTTGCTGTTTTATTTTTCAGTGCTTCAAACCAAAGATATTTCGTATATGTATCAA
>NW_021779168.1:0-789 GCF_005508785.2 Acyrthosiphon pisum | reverse complement strand
TAATAAAATAACAGCTTATCAAATGTAAAATATATTTTAAACAAACGACAAATCAAGATACTATAGAATTTATTTCAGTTATTTATTTAAAAAAATATCATTTTACATTTCTGATAATAAAATTATACACGTCTAAAGTGAAATTTTTTGAACATTTTACAGGATATTAGAAAAAAAGTGTTGAGAATTTTGTCTCACTTTACTCGCCTATAATGAGCATAGGTATTGGTGATTATATTATATTATTATTACGTATTAATTTAAATACCATCAATCATCGAACAGAAAACTATTGTGTCTGGATTTCAGTTTATAGCACGGAGTCTTATCAATTTTAAATTACATACGATACTGAAAAGAATTCACTAGAAGTTTAAGACTATAATAGACTACAAAAAATACAGTAGGTATATAATATAATGTATTAAAATGTAAATTTGTAATACTCAATAATGTAAAATATATTTAAAAAATCTATGTATGAAAATATTGTTCAACTACAATTGAAATAATACACATAATATTAATATTATTAATGATCACAAATATAAATGAAATAGGTAATACTTTTTAGAATGCTAGTAAATTTTGAAAAATATTTTGGTGCATATAATACATAACGTACGAATTCCAACATAATTGGAAATCGGTGACGATTTTTCAGAATAAAATTGTGTACATTTTTTATGTGTTATAAAACAAAAAGAGTCATTCTATTCAAACTGTTATAATATTGAAGAGTTATAATGTAAAACTCGAAAAGATCCAACATTAAGCTTTCATTTAATT
>NW_021779167.1:0-867 GCF_005508785.2 Acyrthosiphon pisum | reverse complement strand
TCGTCAATCAGATATCGCGTGTTTAAAACTTTAAAATGTTAGCAGATGAATGGAGAGCATATTCTTGTTTAAAAAATATAGGCTATGATCATAGAACAGTAAACCATTCAAAAAATTTTGTTGATCCAACTACTGGAGCTCAAACACAAGCAATTGAATGTTCATAGGGAGTATTAACGAATACCGTTTACCACCCCGAAGCAAAACAGGCGGCATATAGTCGGTTGATTAAGAATACATAAACATTATTACAATGTAGTATTGTAGTGTGTACATTACATTTACATATACCATCGATAACGGCCTGATTTATTGAATTATTACGTTATATTTGTATATACCATTTTTAAACATTGGGAGACCAAAAAAAATGTTCAAAACACATAAATTAACGTATTATGTTAAAAAACTATAGAAATAGTCAGTAATTTCTTGATATCGGAAAATCTTGTTCAACCGATGTCTCCATACTCCCTGTATATTTTATATTATTTTAACATCAATAATGATTAAATTGTATTTAAATTAATTATCGGACCGGTAGGTCACGCATATATAACGATCACCCTATATGGTAGGTCACATACTAAATGAATACCGAGTACAGTGCTTATTATTGCATTACTGTATTGGTCGGTATAAACTATAAATAGATATGCAGGTAAAGAGTAAATAGACTACTGCAAGAGTTCTCTTATTTCGTCAACAATGACATGCTCGCATTTGGAAACGTGGTGCATATCCATGTGTCGCTTAAGCACGTCTCTTCTTCGGTAATACGTAAAACATATTGTGCAGCAAAACTGGTGATTTTGCCCGCATTCGTACAACAAGTGCCGCTTCATATGCTGTTCTCTCTTATAGCTC
>NW_021779166.1:0-808 GCF_005508785.2 Acyrthosiphon pisum | reverse complement strand
CAGTCATTTGTTTAAGAGTTGCACCCAAATACGAAAATCAATTTTCTAATATTTAATTATAAGTATGTGTAAATATGATTATTATGTTATTTTAATATTTTAAACGTCATCACTGGACGAAGAAAGGTTGACGATTAATGACTTTTCCACAAATTTTGTATCCAAGTTTAATAATTTCAATTTAGATCATTAGCAAAGATGCTGCAGAAAAGCTGAACAATTGTTCATAGTAGAACTCAAAATTTTGAGAATTCTAGATTTCTTTGAAATAATAAACTGAGGAACCTTATATTCAATACTACTTTGCAATGTTTATTAAATATTAACTATAAATGTATACTCTTTATGCTACAAAATGTATGTAAGTCACACATACATTACATAAATGTATTATACGTCCTTATTTATTTTATACTTATATTAGTTATATTGTATACTATAATATTATACCATCGTGATTCGTGATATATAGGATACCTATATTATCCTATATAATATATATACCTACCGTAAAACCGAGTGAATAGAAACACTTTTGAACTTTGAAGTATCTTACAAACTTTTCTATTTGTGTTTTATAGATGATCAATACATTAAAATACTGGTCTTTTCGATTAGGTACTTTAACTTATGTTTAGTCAAAATATTTGTACCTATTATTAATGGGACAGCATCCGGTTTTGACAAAAGTCAAAAATAATGTAGATTTGACCAATCTAAACATTAATTTTGTTTGTTATTCTGTTTTAAATATATTTAAATTCCGTATCATAAAATAAACCTAAAGGGGGCGGGAGGGGCTCCAGTC
>NW_021779165.1:0-1025 GCF_005508785.2 Acyrthosiphon pisum | reverse complement strand
TTCTAGAATACTAATTATAAAATTAGAATCTGATAAACCAAAAAATAAACCTCAGGATTGTGTATGTTTTTGACAAGACAATTTACTTTAAGTTGAATGAATTAAACTATCATAAAAAGACATTTTTCAATTATGATCAACCTCTTATCGTAAAACTTTATCAATCACTACAATAATATTTATATTATACATGCAATGTTTTATCATTTTTGTTTATATTAATACCTAGTTGTTTTTTTCTTCATATTTTATATTTTGAGTGTAGCTCATTACATAATGTGTTTTTAAAATAATTGGTTGTGTGTATTATTAATTATTACTTGTCGAAAAAATTAAAATGTCAGTTAGTTTTAAAATTTGATAGTAGATTCCATTACCAAATAAATAATAATATCAATATAGCAATACGGTATATAAGTGTTAGGTTATTTATTTATTTTTACTAATTAATATTATCTAGGCGTTTTAAAGTTTTTTTACAGGAATTAAAAAAATATAGTATAATACTGTCATAAACGTTTTACCTCTAATTTGGACAAAATTCATCAAAATCACACGTATAAATAAAATATTTTGTATTTAAAAATTTATCACGAAAAAATGTTAATAGCTAGACTTACAAATTTAATATAAGGTTCCTTCATAAGTTGATATTAAAGAATTTAAAAAAAATCAAAGATACATAATACTATGCACCAGTGGCGCCGAACTATTTTTTTTTATGTATGGCAATGAACAATTACTTATACCCACCTAAATTTTTAATCATTTAAAAATGTGTTCATTGCTATTGTCAATATAGATTTAATTTGAGAAAACATCAATTAATCTCAAATTACTATACTATTATACATTTTACTACATTTATAATGAATACAATTAATTTAAAGAAACTATTTTCGTCGCAGCCAATTGAACGCCTTGGGTAAATAACTAAGAGGTTATAGTATAAATTTTTTTTAGACTAACTGCATGGTTATTAGCTGGTTTTTACTGTAGACAACATAGGCGCAAATAGGGGGGGG
>NW_021779164.1:3256-4304 GCF_005508785.2 Acyrthosiphon pisum | reverse complement strand
TGGTGATCATGTCGAAAAAGCCGTTCTAAATACACCACACAGCCGAAATCTGGCAGTATCATAAAAATCATATAATTGCTTCTTATTATTTTTCTGGTGCCAGGGTTCGCCGCAAGCCGCACTTGGGTAGCATATATTTAAAATGTTTACTTAACGCCCTTTCGATAGAAAATGGTTTGGAAAACATATTTTTTGGTGATCACGTCGAAAAAGCCTTCCAATATATACCGCACAGCGGCTAAGACCATAAGTCGCAGAAATCGTATAGAAGGTATACACATTTATTTTTCTGGAACTCAAGTCCCCCACGTGCCGCACTTGGGCAATACATGATTAAAATGTTTATTGAACGCCCTTTTGATTAAAAAAGGTTTGGAAAACATATTTTTTGGTTATCACGTCGAGAGAGCCGTTCTAAATACACCACACAGCGGCTAAGACCATAAGTCGCAGAAATCGTATAGAAGGTATACACATTTATTTTTCTGGAACTCAAGTCCCCCGCGTGCCGCACTTGGGTAGTATATATTAAAATGTTTATTTAAAGTCCTTTCGATTGAAAAAGGTTTGGAAAACATATTTTTTGGTTATCACGTCGAAAAAGCCGTTCTAAATACACCACACAGCCGAAATCTGGCAATATCATAAAAATCATATAATTGCTTCTTATTATTTTTCTGGTGCCAGGGTTCGCCGCAAGCCGCACTTGGGTAGCATATATTTAAAATGTTTACATAATGCCCTTTCGATAGAAAATGGTTTGGAAAACATATTTTTTGGTGATCACGTCGAAAAAGCCGTTCTAAATACACCACACAGCCGAAATCTAGCAGTATCATAAAAATCATATAGTTGCAATCTTATTATTTTTCTGGAGCTCAAGTCCCCAACATGTCGCACTTGGGTAATACATAATTATAATGTTTAATTAATGCCCTTTCTATTGAAAATGGTTTGGAAAACATATTTTTTGGTGATCACGTCAAAAAAGCCTTCCAATATATACCGCACAGCGGCTAAGACCATAAGTCGCAGAAATCGTATAGAA
>NW_021779164.1:0-1366 GCF_005508785.2 Acyrthosiphon pisum | reverse complement strand
GGGTAGTATATATTAAAATGTTTATTTAAAGTCCTTTCGATTGAAAATGGTTTGGAACACATATTTTTTGGTGATCACTTCGAAAAAGCCGTTCTAAATACACCACACAGCCGAAATCTGGCAGTATCATAAAAATCATATAGTTGCTTCTTATTATTTTTCTGGAGCCCAAGTCCCTCGCGTGACGCACTTGGGTAATACATGATTACAATGTTTATTTAATGCCCTTTCGATAGAAAATGGTTTGGAAAACATATTTTTTGGTGATCACGTCGAAAAAACCGTTCTAAATACACCACACAGCCGAAATCTGGCAGTATCATAAAAATCATATAGTTGCAATCTTATTATTTTTCTGGAGCTCAAGTCCCCAACGTGTCACACTTGGGTAATACATGATTATAACGTTTAATTAATGCCCTTTCGATCGAAAATGGTTTGGAAAACATATTTTTTGGTGATCACGTCGAAAAAGCCTTCCAATATATACCGCACAGCGGCTAAGACCATAAGTCACAGAAATCGTATAGAATGTATGCACATTTATTTTTCTGGAACTCAAGTCCCCCGCAAGCCGCACTTGGGTAGCATATATTTAAAATTTTTACATAATGCCCTTTCGATAGAAAATGGTTTGGAAAACATATTTTTTGGTGATCACGTCGAAAAAGCCTTCCAATATATACCGCACAGCGGCTAAGACCATAAGTCGCAGAAATCGTATAGAAGGTATACACATTTATTTTTCTGGAACTCAAGTCCCCCGCGTGCCGCACTTGGGCAGTACATGATTAAAATGTTTATTGAACGCCCTTTCGATTAAAAAAGGTTTGGAAAACATATTTTTTGGTTATCACGTCGAGAGAGCCGTTCTAAATACACCACACACCCGAAATCTGGCAGTATCATAAAAATCATATAATTGCTTCTTATTATTTTTCTGGTGCCAGGGTTCGCCGCAAGCCGCACTTGGGTAGCATATATTTAAAATGTTTACTTAACGCCCTTTCGATAGAAAATGGTTTGGAAAACATATTTTTTTGTGATCACGTCGAAAAAGCCTTCCAATATATACCGCGCAGCGGCCAAGACCATAAGTCTGTTGCGTGCACCCGACTTACAGGAGATGGTGACAGGATGGGATGATGGTAGTAGCGTCAAAATGATCAACAATGTGTGGTTGATGTATTATTTATTTAAAATTGTAAAATATGATAAACAAGTTGAATTTAAACACTATTAGATTATTCAAATTGACGAAGAATAACCCGTGTCTTAGAAAATAAGCGATTGCTCGAATATTCTCTAAGTCCTCGTAATACGTCGTCACGAAAATAATCTAAGTCGTATACAAAATATGATAATT
>NW_021779163.1:0-1128 GCF_005508785.2 Acyrthosiphon pisum | reverse complement strand
GCTATGCTCGTGACATGGCAGGCCAATGACCCCAACACACGAGACATAGCGCACAACATGACAACGGACGACCCAGCGCACAACACCGGAAGTACCTCGGAAAAAAAAACAATTAATTTTTACCGACGGTCTTCTCCGGATAAAGTTGGGCGAACACACACACGTAGTCATCCCAAAAGACAACACGCAGAACGTGATCTGGACATACCACGATCACGTACTCGCTAACCACCCGAGCTGGAAAGAAACGTACAGGGCGGTCAAACAACGGTTTTTTTGGAAAGGACAAAAAAACGACATCCGACTGTACGTCAAGTCGTGTCACATATGCGCGTGTACCAAACCACTAAACACGCGCCCAGACCGCCCCGCGACCACCAGAATACCCCGACACCCCTGGGAGGTGGTTAGCATAGACCTCATGGGCGCACGAGTAGGGGAAAACAATATATGCTGGTCGCCACGGACTTGTTTAGTAGATGGACCGAGGCATAACCCCTCGGAACAGCCACTACAAAAACAATAACCGAAACGCTCGAACGAGAATTCTTTTCACGTTTCGGATACCCCCTTACCCCCTTGTGTGCTTAAGCGACAACAGCCCACAGTTCGTAACAAACGATATGCGTAAAGCGACTGAACTGTGGGGAGCCGAGGGCTGGACAACTCCGGTATATCACCCGAGGGCCAACCCAGTCGAACGCCGTAACCAGGAATTAAAAAAAGGTCTACGCGCGCTACTCGTTGACGGCAACCACAACACCTGGGACACCAAGCTAGCCTCCATACTTTTTTCGATCAGGAACAGGCGCAACGACCGGACAGGATATCCACCATCGGTACTCGTCCTCGGGAGAGAGGGCAAAAGGCCGGGGGACTGGATACTGTCGCGGACAGCGGACAACCCGATCGAACCAATAAATATGGACAGGGCGAGGCGCGAAAACAATGTACTTACCGCACCACCTGCAACAGGTGGCCCGACGGACACAAAGTACAAAACAGGTGACACGGTGGGGTAGAATACGATTGCGCGCATTGCTATTGCGCTCATACCCTTTTGGCTTACGATTGCGCGTGTTAAATACGATTACACGATTGTGCAATGTTGCCAAATTTAATAACACG
>NW_021779162.1:0-770 GCF_005508785.2 Acyrthosiphon pisum | reverse complement strand
GGGGTAACTTAAAACTAATGACTGTAGATACATGAAATTTTCACTGGTTGTTTATATTGCCATTATTTTTTTTATAAATATCAGTAAAAATGTTATTTGATCGTTAAAAAAGCATGACAATTTAATACAAGAGTCCTCATATATTGTTATAACAGCAGTTGAAAAATATTAAAAATACATTCGCACAATTTTTATTAATAAGCATTTATAGTTGGAATTTCAACAAAATTTATCAAATTTAAAATGCAATAATTATTTTGTAGTTAAAATTTATAAAATATTCAACTTTTATAGCTAAGGACCGACAATTTAAAACAAGGTTCCACGTAAAAAGGTTATATATAAATTACTTTTTCACAATAATATCATCAAATATACCTACTTAGTAATATCATACGCTGTCTGACCGTTCGCTCAGAATCATTTTTTTTATATAATGATATTATATCATTGAATTCAAATTTAACATTATCCATTACAGTGACCTACTTGTAACCTACTGTATGGGAAAGCGACACCCACTTGCCCACCTTTTTAGTTTTCAATTTTACTATTATAGGTAGGTAACGGTAACGGAACGTGGAACTATAGTCTATATATACAGACTTATTTTATTAAAATTTAGGTAATTTATAGTAGGTACCTATGGGACACAAAAAACTGATGAACATATTATAGTTTAAACTTTAAATATGATATTATTTATTGATATAGGAATAATTATATAAACATGTTTTATGTGAAAAATAATTAAGAATACATTTATTTGC
>NW_021779161.1:0-1025 GCF_005508785.2 Acyrthosiphon pisum | reverse complement strand
CCCCCTTTATACCCACTCTAAAAATCACATAAAAATATATTATATATTTTTGTTACAACTTATAAAATATAATAACAAACTCAAAAGTAACTAAATAAAAACAATTCATTTTAACTACCTATTTATTTAAATAGTTCCATAATTTATCATAGGTTTGTTCTTTATTATCTTAAATAATAATATTTTAAAGGTAATTGATTAAATAATAATACAAAATATATAAATAATTATTAAATCTATGGTAAGAAAAATTATGATTTGATCACGTGCATTTTGATAAAAATGCAGAATGATGCAGCGTCCCGTGCGTGCCTCTTCAAAATGAGAGTAGGGGTACGCTAAAATTTCTGAAAAATTAGTTGGGGTACTCCGTCCCCCTGCGTCCTCCCCCAAGTCGAGCACTGCGTGCGCGCTCAAATAATAAGTGTTTTACAGTTTTTAATTAAATTTATTTTCTTGATTCCTCAAGTAATTAGTTTGTTTTTTAAAATATAGAATAATCTCATATATCAAGAAAAAGTTATTAACCTGGAAAAATGAAGAGGATGTATTTATGATTATCTAAGCTCCTTTTTTTTTTGTTCACCTATTTTTGTTTAAGAAACGGGGCCAAGAGTTGAAGTATTGTTTTGTCCTATATTCTAGACCTAAATCTTTTCGACAGTAGTGAAGCGAGTGATCTACTACGGGATGGTATTCTACCCCAAAATTCGGAAAAATACAATTTATCATTAATCATTAAAATTTATTTTTATTACTAATATAGTATATAATAGTATATAGTTATGATTATAGATTGTACAAGGAAATCAAATTGTCAAAGTAAAATGAATTAAAAATGCACTGTTTCTCTTCATTGGTCGGTTACACTCTATTGGCACAGATAATATGATTACCATCGTAATTCGGCGAAAATTCCGTATATGTATTACTCATATTGTATTACAGTAGTGACTAATAATAAAATAGTAAAATTGAACTAAATGACTCTACCAGTAGATGAAACTAGAAATAAATGTGTTGGG
>NW_021779160.1:0-950 GCF_005508785.2 Acyrthosiphon pisum | reverse complement strand
TAAAAAAAAATTATCAATAATAGGTATCAATAATAAGTTCCAAATTAATCATATCACAATATCCATTAGGTAACGCGTTATACATCAACAATAAACCGTGGTACTATCATAGATATATAATAGTCTACTTTAGAAGTTTCAAGTACCCACAAATAATATTATACAATCACAACAAAATAACTAAAATAGTTATTCCCGGTTTTTTAATACGTAATTTCGTCCAAATTTGAACTTAAAATGACTATAAAAATAAACTGTGCTTATGTATTTCTTAGAATTTTTGGTAACAGAATTAAATATTTACATGAAATCTTGTTTTAAATTTTCAATCCTAGGATATAAAAGTTGAACATTTTATAAATTTTTAACTACAAAATAATTATTCAATTTTAAATTTGATAAATTTTGTCAAAATTTCAACTTCAAATGTTTATAAAAAAAAATTGTGCCTATGTATTTTTAATATTTCTCAACTGCTATTGTAACAATGTATCAGGAGCCTTGTATTAATTTTTTACACTTTTTGGCCCAACAGATAAAACTTAATTGATATTTATAGAAAAAAAAACTAAAAAAAATGAAAACTTACAATGTCCGTAAACAGCTCAAAAAGAGTCAAATTATTTTCAAAATTTTATCGTATATATAAAATGCTAATATAAACATTCAGTGAAATTTTCAAGTTTCTACAGTCTCTCGTTTTTTAATTACAACAAAATAAGAAAATCGTTACGTAAGAAATCGAGTGAATATCGAATGTTGTAAAAATATGAATTTGAAACGCTCATAAAAATTTAATTTGAGTTTCATATAGACATTTTTTTTTTTGATAAAGGTAGATTGTCCTATAAAGAATCTTGTATTACATTTTAAAATCTTAGTTTTAAAAAGAAAAATTTTTACGAATTATTAACTCAAAATAATTTGCTAATTTTCGTGATTTTTACATA
>NW_021779159.1:0-819 GCF_005508785.2 Acyrthosiphon pisum | reverse complement strand
GATTTACAATGATGTGTGTTTTTTTTTTTATTTTTTTTTATTTTGTGTCTGTCATCACGTTTTAGGACAGTAAAAGTGCTTGGATTTTCTTCAACAGTACCTTTTCTGATAGGAAAGTGAATCTAGTTGGTACTTTAGGGGGTCAAAAGTAAAATTTTTTAAATAGTTTTCAAAAGCGCCGTGAAAAACAAAAGAAAAATTAAGGAAAAACGGGAATTTTTACGCAAAATCTGTTTTCGAGAAAATCGATTTTGGTTTTTGGTGTAACTTTAAAAAAAATGACCGTAGATATATGAAATTTTGACTGAATGTTTATCTTAGCATTTTCTATACACCATAACATTTTCAAAATATTTTGATTTATTTTGAGCTCTTTACGGACATTTTCATTTTCCATTTTTTTTTAGTTTTTTTTCTAAAAATATCAATAAAATTTTATTTGTTGGATAAAAAAGCTTGAAAATTTAATAGAAGGCTCCTAGTATATTGTTACAAAGGCAGATGAAAAATATTAAAAATCGTTAGTCACAGTTCTTTTTTATAAGCATTTAAAGTTCAAAAAATGACAAAATATGGAAAAATCACGAAAATTTGCAAATTATTTCGAGTTAAAAATTCATAAAAATTTTTCTTTTTAAATCTAAGATTTTAAAATGTAATACAAGATTTCTTATAAGATTATCTACCTTTATTAAACAAAAAATATCTATAAGAAAGTCAAATTAAATTTTTATGATCGTTTGGAATTCAAATTTTTACAACATTGGATATTCACTCAGATTTCTCATGTAGCGATTTCCTTATTTTGTTGTAATCAAA
>NW_021779158.1:0-963 GCF_005508785.2 Acyrthosiphon pisum | reverse complement strand
TAAAGCATAGTATTATGTAAGCTGTAAATGATCCATAACAATTAATAGAATAAAAATATGATTACGTAATATTTGTACAATTTGAACATACACCTAGTTATGGGTTAGGTTCTGGTGTCTTTGATTAAAAATAGGGTTCATTATTATAATTATTTCTATTATGTATACTTTCCATAGCAGTCGCTATAGTGTATAAGTTTAGACTCCGGACGACCTGAGAATGTACATCAATCAAACCTATATAGACCATGGCTATACTCCATTTATCTGTTGTCCATGTTCCTTTACTTTAGACCACCTACATTTAAGAGTTAAATCTTTTTAGATAAGTATTTAAAAATATATCAACTGGTTTTTATTTTTAAATAAAGGAAAAATGATTATTAGTCATAAAAATGGATATTAGATTTTGAGTGGAACGATGAATGTATTGATTTTACAATGATGTGTGTTTTTTTTTTTATTTTTTTTTTTATTTTTTTTTTTTATTTTTTTTTTTATTTTTTATTTTTTTTTGTGTCTGTCATCACGTTTTAGGACAGTAAAAGTGCTTGGATTTTCTTCAACAGTACCTTTTCTGATAGGAAAGTGAATCTAGTTGGTACTTTGGGGGGTCAAAAGTAAATTTTTTCCAATAGTTTTCAAACGCGCCGTGAAAAACAAAAGAAAAATTAAGGAAAAACGGGAATTTTTACGCAAAATCTGTTTTCGAGAAAATCGATTTTGGTTTTTGGTGTAACTTTAAAACAAATGACCGTAGATATATGAAATTTTGACTGAATGTTTATCTTAGCATTTTCTATACACCATAACATTTTCAAAATATTTTGATTTATTTTGAGCTCTTTACGGACATTTTCATTTTCCATTTTTTTTTAGTTTTTTTTCTAAAAATATCAATAAAATTTTATTTGTTGGATAAAAAAGCTTGAAAATTTAATAGAAGGCTCCTAATATATTGTT
>NW_021779157.1:0-3435 GCF_005508785.2 Acyrthosiphon pisum | reverse complement strand
ACTACATCATGACTTCGATAAATAACTTATCGATTTCTTTATTACAGCCGGCATCGTATTTATCCACTAAAACAGCTAAAGCCATATTTACCATACTACATTTAGAAATCAGATATATTATTTTTTTTTCATTTAGGAGAAAATCAGAATACATTTAGTCAAATTGTTAGTATAAAAATACTAACATTTAAAAAATATTCCCGTTTTACACTAAGTTTTTTTAGCATAAATTGAACAGGATATACATCATAGGTATGTAGAAATTAAAAGTTGAAATATTTACTTGTTGTATTTCCTGTCTCTTCACATGCAAAAAAAAAAATATTTTCGTAAATTTATATTTTATATTTTTAACAGATTATTCATCTGTCTACTCTTACAGACGAGACTATTCGCAGTACTAAACACAGATGCTAATAGTCCAATAAGACTACATCATGACAGGGATAAATAACTTATCGATTTCTTTATTACAGCCGGCATCGTATTTATCCACTAAAACAGCTAAAGCCATATTTACCATACTACATTTAAAAATCAGTTATATTATTTTTTTTTCGTTTAGGAGAAAATCAGAATACATTTAGTCAAATTGTTAGTATAAAAATACTAACATTTAAAAAATATTCCCGTTTTACACTAAGTTTTTTTAGCATAAATTGAACAGGATATACATCATAGGTATGTAGAAATTAAAAGTTGAAATAGTTAACCACTGAATTTTTTTTTTCTTTACCTGTAAACAATATTTACATTTAAATTTATATTTTATATTCTTCTAACAGTTATTACATTTAATATAAGAGTGAATCGACCTATTAAAAAAAATTTAATGCATAGCGATTGAAATATTTTTTTTATCTTATAAAGTCGTAATACTAATATCGATACTAGTTATGAAGAGTACTTAAAATGATAGAAAGATATTTTGATTGTTCAGTTGTTGTTGTACATGTTTTCAACGCATGTTTTGGTTGCGACAAAATGCATGTGCTGTTAATTTTTTTTTTATTATAATATAGGGTTTAACAGAGGCAGTTGACTTAAAATTCAAATTTTTATTTCTACAATTCGATACTTCATCATAACTATTGCTTATAAGCTATAACAAAACAGTATGTTATGGATATTTGAGTTCATGTTGGAAATTCAGTTTAGCCGCACTAAAAAGGTTATTTGCTAATCTAAGACGAATTTATTTTATAATATGATTACAAACATGATTTTTAGTTCATATTTACAAATATGATTTTACAATTCATCTTATACTTAATTTATATTTTTTTAAATACCTAAAAAAATATACTAATACCAATATGAATATATATTATTTTTTTCCAGAAGTGGGCAGCGACTATAGATAATAAAGAGTTTGATTCGTGATTTAAATATTAGATATTAAGCCTACTGAGTACTCACAGTTCACACTAAGACACTAAGTGCATACCAAGGCCCGGTTTTGGGTTAGGCTACTGCAGGCTAGAAGCAACCAATCTGGCTCTTGCAGAGCTCTAAAACTTATAACTAGAGTATGGATATAAATGGTATAAAGAACGAATGAAATACCTTAAAAATATAGTTTTATAAAAATGCCCTAGAAATTATTTTAAACATTGAAAAAATAACTTTTTATTATCCCTATAAATTTTCATTGATTAATGATTATTCATCTATCTACTCTTACAGACGAGACAATACGGGGCACTAAACACAGATGCTTACAGTACAATAAGACTACATCATGACAGGGATAAATAACTTATCGATTTCTTTATTACAGCCGGCATCGTATTTATCCACTAAAACAGCTAAAGCCATATTTACCATACTACATTTAGAAATCAGATATATTATTTTTTTTTCATTTAGGAGAAAATCAGAATACATTTAGTCAAATTGTTAGTATAAAAATACTAACATTTAAAAAATATTCCCTTTTTACACTAAGTTTTTTTAGCATAAATTGAACAGGATATACATTATAGGTATGTAGAAATTAAAAGTTGAAATATTTACTTGTTGTATTTTCTGTCTCTTCACATGCAAAAAAAAAAATATTTTCGTAAATTTATATTTTATATTTTTAACAGATTATTCATCTTTCTACTCTTACAGACGAGACTATTCGCAGTACTAAACACAGATGCTAATTGCTAATAGTCCAATAAGACTACATCATGACAGGGATAAATAACTTATCGATTTCTTTATTACAGCCGGCATCGTATTTATCCACTAAAACAGCTAAAGCCATATTTACCATACTACATTTAAAAATCAGTTATATTATTTTTATATCTTTTAGAAGGAAATCAGAATGCATTTAATCAAATTGTTAGTATAAAAGTACTAACATTTAAAAAATATTCCCGTTTTACACTAAGTTTTTTTAACATAAATTGAACAGGATATACATCATAGGTATGTAGAAATTAAAAGTTGAAATAGTTAACCACTGAATTTTTTTTTTCTTTACCTGTAAACAGTATTTACATTTAAATTTATATTTTATATTCTTCTAACAGTTATTACATTTAATATAAGAGTGAATCGACCTATTAAAAAAAATTTAATGCATAGCGATTAAAATATTTTTTTTATCTTATAAAGTCGTAATACTAATATCTATACTAGTTATGAAGAGTAATTAAAATGATAGAAAGATATTTTGATTGTTCAGTTGTTGTTGTACATGTTTTCAACGCATGTTTTGGTTGCGACAAAATGCATGTGCTGTTAATTTTTTTTTTATTATAATATAGGGTTTAACAGAGGCAGTTGACTTAAAATTCAAATTTTTATTTCTACAATTCGATACTTCATCATAACTATTGCTTATAAGCTATAACAAAACAGTATTATTATGGATATTTGAGTTCATGTTGGAAATTCAGTTTAGCCGCACTAAAAAGGTTATTTGCTAATCTAAGACGAATTTATTTTATAATATGATTACAAATATGATTTTTAGTTCATATTTACAAATATGATTTTACAATTCATCTTATACTTAATTTATATTTTTTTAAATACCTAAAAAAATATACTAATACCAATATGAATATATATTATTTTTTTCCAGAAGTGGGCAGCGACTATAGATAATAAAGAGTTTGATTCGTGATTTAAATATTAGATATTAAGCCTACTCAGTACTCACAGTTCACACTAAGATACTAAGTGCATACCCAGGCCCGGTTTTGGGTTAGGCTACTGCAGGCTGGAAGCAACCAATCTGGCTCTTGCAGAGCTCTAAAACTTATAACTAGAGTATGGATATAAATGGTATAAAGAACGAATGAAATAACTTAAAAATATAATTTTAAAAAAATGACCTAGAAATTATTTTAAACATTGAAAAAATAACTTTTTATTATCCCTATAAATTTTCATTGATTAATGATTATTCATCTATCTACTCTTACAGATGAGACA
>NW_021779156.1:0-681 GCF_005508785.2 Acyrthosiphon pisum | reverse complement strand
TTTTAGATAATTACATGAGTTTTATTTTATATCTAAAAAAATTTTCCTCCGATGCACCGTTTCGAGATATAAGCGAAAAACCCAAAAAGTAAAACTTTACCCCCCTCCCCCTCCGGCTCACCACTAGGTATCAGGACTTTTAGTATGTTAACACCCTAAGCCCCCCGAACAAGTTTCTGAAGTTTCGCTAAGTTACCTGCTCACGCACTCTACACCTCATTCCTTGACTGAACTACTTCGCCTCCGCCCACCGACCACCGCACCACTCGACAAACGACTAAATAAAGTAGGTAATTAGTGATCTTCTCAAGTGCTTACCTGAGTACCTTTTTAATAAGGTCTACCTAATTGAGTAGGTACCTACATATATCATTATGAATTTTGTGCATTTAATTCCAGTGAAGTATTTTTCCAGCGTTATATTTCCCAGTGTTATATATAGGTATATTTAATTCAGGGCTTGCAAACGTTATGATTATAAGGTTATATTAGACAAAAAACAATTGAAATTTGTAAACGTTATTAAAACGGAAAGCGATATTAAAAAAGTAATTAAATACCGCCAAACAAAACATATCACACAGCAATGATATATTTATACAAAGTTAAATAAATATTTCAAAAAAATATTTAATAATTAATAAATGTATTATTTTCATTGATAATAGATTTTTATATATA
>NW_021779155.1:0-1691 GCF_005508785.2 Acyrthosiphon pisum | reverse complement strand
AAGTAGTATGAAAATCTCCGTTAATACCTGCAGATTCCAAATATGTGAGCAGATAGCGTCCACTCATCCCGGAAAATTGTCAGGAGCTCGCGGCACGACGGCGGCCCGCGCGTGCAACGCGAGTCACCCGTGACCACGGCCGGCCGGATTTAGGAATTTTTTTTAACATACCTAAAATCATTTTGCGTCGCTCTAAGTAGTATGAAAATCTCCTTTAAGACCTGCAGATTCCAATTATGTGAGCAGATAGCGTCGACTCCCCCCGGAAAATTGTCAGGAGCTCGCGGAACGACGGCGGCCCGCGCGTGCAACGCGAGGCACCCGTGACCACGGCCGGCCGGACTTAGGAATTTTTTTTAACATACTTAAAATCAATTTGCGTCGCTCTAAGTAGTATGAAAATCTCCGTTTATACCTGCAGATTCCAAATATGTGAGCAGATAGCGTCGACTCCTCCCGGAAAATTGTCAGGAGCTCGCGGCACGACGGCGGCCCGCGCGTGCAACGCGAGGCACCCGTGACCACGGCCGGCCGGACTTAGGAATTTTTTTTAACATACTTAAAATCATTTTGCGTCGCTCTAAGTAGTATGAAAATCTCCTTTAAGACCTGCAGATTCCAAATATGTGAGCAGATAGCGTCGACTCCTCCCGGAAAATTGTCAGGAGCTCGCGGAACGACGGCGGCCCGCGCGTGCAACGCGAGGCACCCGTGACCACGGCCGGCCGGACTTAGGAATTTTTTTTAACATACTTAAAATCATTTTGCGTCGCTCTAAGTAGTATGAAAATCTCCGTTAAGACCTGCAGATTCCAAATATGTGAGCAGATAGCGTCGACTCCTCCCGGAAAATTGTCAGGAGCTCGCGGCACGACGGCGGCCCGCGCGTGCAACGCGAGGCACCCGTGACCACGGCCGGCCGGACTTAGGAATTTTTTTTAACATACTTAAAATCATTTTGCGTCGCTCTAAGTAGTATGAAAATCTCCGTTAATACCTGCAGATTCCAAATATGTGAGCAGATAGCGTCGACTCCTCCCGGAATATTGTCAGGAGCTCGCGGAACGACGGCGGCCCGCGCGTGCAACGCGAGGCACCCGTGACCACGGCCGGCCGGACTTAGGAATTTTTTTTAACATACTTAAAATCATTTTGCGTCGCTCTAAGTAGTATGAAAATCTCCGTTAAGACCTGCAGATTCCAAATATGTGAGCAGATAGCGTCGACTCCTCCCGGAAAATTGTCAGAAGCTCGCGGCACGACGGCGGCCCGCGCGTGCAACGCGAGGCACCCGTGACCACGGCCGGCCGGACTTAGGAATTTTTTTTAACATACTTAAAATCATTTTGCGTCGCTCTAAGTAGTATGAAAATCTCCGTTAAGACCTGCAGATTCCAAATATGTGAGCAGATAGCGTCGACTCCTCCCGGAAAATTGTCAGGAGCTCGCGGAACGACGGCGGCCCGCGCGTGCAACGCGAGGCACCCGTGACCACGGCCGGCCGGACTTAGGAATTTTTTTTAACATACTTAAAATCGTTTTGCGTCGCTCTAATAAGTATGAAAATCTCCGTTAAGACCTGCAGATTCCAAATATGTGAGCAGATAGCGTCGACTCCTCCCGGAAAATTGTCAGGAGCTCGCGGCACGACGGCGGGCCCGCGCGTGCAACGCGAGTCACCCGTGACCACG
>NW_021779154.1:0-1117 GCF_005508785.2 Acyrthosiphon pisum | reverse complement strand
GAATGCAACGATTTTTACTTTCATATTTAGTATATTTTACTTTTTACTTATTATAAGATCTTATTTCATTATATAATATAAACTATAACCCCGTTCGTGATGCTTTTAGGCTATCAAAATGGTCAAACGCTGTGCGCTATGCGGAATTGTGGACAACATTGTGGACGTTTCCGTACACAAGTAATTCACCCAACCAATTAATACTTTTTATAAATACCAAAACGTTTATTTTTATATGTCGCCTTAGATTTCCAAGTGCCGTACATCGTCGTCTTGAGTGGGTGACATTCGTGGTGGACCAAGGTTTTCCCGTGAACCACACGTCTAAGCTGTGTTCGAGGCATTTCGTCCCCGGTGTCGACTACCCCGTGGGAAACGCGGAGCGCCGCCGTCTGTCGCCGACAGCAGTGCCGTCTCTGGCGAGCAAGGCTGGGCAAGTTAACGATTTTTTTTAACTTGTTAAGTTAATTTATTTTTAAATAATTAAGTTAAGTTAAGTTAAAAGTTACTCGTATTTTTTTTCGTTAACTCGTTAAGTTAAAAGTTAACTTTGAAAAAAAAGTAACTTAACTTAGTGTAAAGTTAAAATTTGCTAATTTGCAAAAAAAAAAAATCCAATCATATTATATGGTTTATTAGATAGTTTTTTTTTATTTCCAAGAAAATTACTGGGTAAATTTAAAATGATACATCCAAGTAAAAACACATTAAAAAAGGTGGGTAAGTGGATGTCGCTCTGCTGTACAGTAGGTTAGAAGTGGGTCACTGTATAATGGACAGTATTAAATTTGAATTCAATGATATAATATCACTGTATAAGAAAAACGATTCTGAGCGGAGACGGTATATCAGTCTATGTATTAGACATATAATATATACTTATCTATGGTATTAAAAAAAAAATTGACCTATAATAGGTACCTATAATAAATTCCAAATTAATCATATCATAATATCTGTTTGAGATATCGTTATATACATATAAAAGCTGCCGTCATTCTTTTCCCACCGTACATTTGTATGTACCGATACCCCCGTCCCGACGATCCTTATCGGTGATAAGCGGACCTGTCCCGTGTCCACCGTATACCACACCGACCAGTTTTTCAGTGTCAGA
>NW_021779153.1:2911-4319 GCF_005508785.2 Acyrthosiphon pisum | reverse complement strand
TCGCGACTTTCTTATATGATATGTCGAAAAGGAGAGGAAAATTAGGTACACATTGTTGCAAGGATCTGGTCGAATATATGAATTATGTACCGGAACCGGAAATGTTATTGAAGTATACAGACGAATATATGAAATAGGCTATTAAAATTATTGAATAATTATTAATGATGTAAAAATAGTATAGGAAATTAGTATAAATTAATTAAGAGTTAGTTATGATTAGAATAAATAAATAACGAGATGATACAGTATCTAGTAGATAAATACAAACTAATATAGCATGGCAAAAACTAACACTACAACTACTTGAGAAAAAATACTTAAAGAAAAAAAAAACAAACATTGTACGGTGATAATTTTAGTGACAGTGGGAGAACAGTGGGTGTTGCTACCATATTCTTATCGAACAGGCAACCACTGGAACTCGCTGTCAATAAAACTATATATCAACTAGTAATTTCGGACACATGTCGAGAAAAATGTAGTTGCTCGCAAGGTCATTTGACCAAGTAAAGAAAATGAATGAGAATTATGAAGCATACGATAATATAGCGTTATAAGGCTAATTTTCATAAATTTGGAAGCTAATATATGTATATATTATTTAATAACAGCAATTCAAAGTCAACTTCCTTATAAGGTGGAAGAATTTAAAAATCAAACAATGATGTATTATGAAAATTACGGAACTGTAAGATTGACAGGAGCTACCTGGCAATTAATAACGTACTTGCCATTGCAAAATTACGACAATAGGCATGATAAATTAAATACGGAAATAAGTATAATGATTAACATTTGTAAACTGAATGTAACAGCATACGAAATGTGCTCTAGATTAGACGACATTTTTAAAGTAATGTTCCAAGAAATCTCGTTACAACGCGAAAAAATGTACGAATCAATAGGTAGATACTCCGAGCATTCGGGAGAAGCAACCACTTTACAAAGTAGGAAAAGATGGGGTTTAATAAATTTTGTAGGCTCAGCAATGAAAACACTATTCGGGGTATGCGACGATGAATGTGCAAAAGAGTCTGTAGAGGAAATAGGTAAAATAGAAAAAACAAATGAACGTATGTTACATATACTTAAAGACCAAACAACTGTAGTAAAAACTGCAATAAAGGGCATAAGTACGACGTCGGGAGAAGTAAACAGGTTATACGCGGAATTGGTAGATAAACAAGGAATAATAGGAGAGTTGGTTAATAAAACAAATACTATGGAAGCGTTAGTTTTATCGAATAAAATACATGGCATATTTACAGCATTATTAGTTCAGTATTCGATGGAAACAGTCAATAAGCGCTATCATAACAGCCGCAAGGACGGGGGTAAGTACACCCGAGTTTAATGACCCGCGCGAATTAGCTAATCATTTAACACAAATTAAATTAAATTTACC
>NW_021779153.1:0-995 GCF_005508785.2 Acyrthosiphon pisum | reverse complement strand
AAATTTAGGTAAAATTTTTATAATAAAGTAATAGTAAAGATAAGAAAAAATATCTAATGGAATAATACATATAGGAATATAATATATAAGTAAATTATATATATATTGTTATATTATGGTGTTGGGAAAATACTTAATGTATTGCATGAAATGAAAAACATTGTAATAGATTAAGGAATTTATATTATATTGGAATATTAACACTAAGATAAGATTATTATTGTAAAACTAAAGAAAAATATTGTTAAAATACTAACATAGATAAAAATTCAAATACTGATTGTAATGTATACTTATTATAATAATTATGATAATTATAATATATTGTGAATTGTACTTTGTATCTTTGGCAATAATAATTAAATGTAACAAGAAATATGTTGTGGATTGTACTACATATTCTTGAAAACAGTAATGTATCCAAATTATATAATTGTAACCAAACATATGTAAACATAAAAATGTAATGATTGATGAATGTAAACTTTTAGGAAGGTGGTAGAAGTGACGGAGAATCAAATTGAGTTAATTTTTCTCGGTTAGGCGATAAAAATGAACTTTTTAGGGGGGAGATGTAACGGATAGTATCCGTTTTCTCACGATACACAATTAATAAACCAATAATAGTAAATAGATTGAAAGTATATTCAGCGATATAACTATCGAATAAATTAATAGGCAAATGACCTCAATGACAAATTGGCAAATTGCAAAATACAAATAGACAAACGGAATAAAGGAGAAGGCTGACTGGGTATTCGTTATCATTCGAGTATAATAGATTATATTATATTATAGTCGAATATAAAGAAATTCATATAATAGTTGACGAAATATGAGAGCTTGTCATTATCGCAAAATAGATAACTAATATTAAACTAGAAGCAGGATGTAAAAGATAGATAACCATAGGCGATTCACTATACTTCGTGGAAACAGCATTATGCTTTTCTATACATGCACACCGCAGGCTACAGATTAGGAATATCGCAAGT
>NW_021779152.1:0-1320 GCF_005508785.2 Acyrthosiphon pisum | reverse complement strand
AGTCACAGTTTTTTTTATAAGCATTTAAAGTTCAAAAAATGACAAAATATGGAAAAATCACGATAATTTGCAAATTATTTCGAGTTAGAAATTCATAAAAATTTTTCTTTTTAAATCTAAGATATGAAAATGTAATACAAGATTCTTATAAGATTATCTACCTTTATCAAACAAAAAATATCTATAAGAAAGTCAAATTAAATTTTTATGATCGTTTGAAATTCAAATTTTTACAACATTGGATATTCACTCGATTTCTCATGTAGCGATTTCCTTATTTTGATGTAATTCAAAAACGAATAACTGCAGATACATGAAAATTTTACTGAATGTTTATATTAGCATTTCCTATACACCATAAAATTTTGAAAATAATTTGATTCTTTTTGAGCTGTGTACAGACATGGTCAGTTTTCAATTTTTTTAGTTTTTTTTTCTATAAATATCAATAAAGTTTTATCTGTTGGGCCAAAAAGTGTATAAATTTAATACAAAGCTCCTGATATATTGTTACAATATCAGTTGAAAAATATTAAAAAAACATAGGCACAATTTTTTTTTAGAAGCATTTAAATATCAAATTTTGACAAAATTTATCAAATTTTAATTTGAAAAATTATTTTGTAGTTAAAAATTTATAAAATGTTCAATTTTTGTATCTAAGAATTAAAAATTTAAAACAAGATTCCACATAAGTAATTAATTCTGTTACCAAAAAATCTAAAAAATACATTTACACAGTTTATTTTTATAGTCATTTTAAGTATAAATTTGTACGTAATTACATATTAAAAACCTAGGATAACTATTTTAGTTATTTTGTTGTGATTGTATAATATTATTCGTGGGTACTTGAAACTTCTAAAGTATACTATAATATATCTATGATTTTACCACGGTTTTTTGTTGATGTATAACGCGTTATAACTTATAAGTACCTAATAGATATTATGATATGATTAATTTGGAATTTATTATAGGTACCTATTATAGGTCAATTTTTTTTTAATACCATAGAAAGTATATATTATATGTCTAATACATAGACTGATATACCGTCTCCGCTCAGAATTGTTTTTCTTATACAGTGATATTATATAAAAAGGCAACTGGTCAAAGAAAATGATCCCATCGGTAAGGTGGAGGTACCACCTTCCAATGAAACTGGATCATTTTACAACACAATTCCTGACAGGCCACGGCGACTTCCGGGCCAAGCTATACACATTCAAACTCGCACCGGACCCGATCTGCGAATGCGATCGCAAACCAGAGACAGCGAATCATGTCCTGAGGTTCTGCCCGAGGACAAAGAGAGCC
>NW_021779151.1:0-1518 GCF_005508785.2 Acyrthosiphon pisum | reverse complement strand
AATCATGTTTATTTTAGCATTCAGGTGTTAAAAATTAGGTACTTAAATCAATTTATTGTACTATTATTATTATTGTAAATTTAGGTACAATGAAATAGTATATAACTATATGGGTATTAAGTATAATTATCTATTTATTTCTAATTAAAAATTAAAAATAAATAAACAGATACCTTAATACCTATGTTTACTTAAACTTTTTAAAGATTAAATAATTTATAGTTCATATAATTTTTTTTACTAAATTTCTTACATTAGATATAAGTACTTAGTACATACAAGAAGAAAAAAGTGTGGAACCAAAAAGTTAGTAGATATATTTATATGCTAGTTGGCAGATAATAAGATTACTCAAATCCTAATTTTTTTTGAAGCTTATTTGATATTTTAAGAATATAATTTACTATGAAAAGTGAATTGAAATTAAAAAATTTTAAATTTAAGTTATTTCTAGTCACTAGGTGTATGGACATATGGTACTTACATTATAGTAGCATGACTAAATATTAATTTGGTGAATTAGGTCTAAAATATTTCTTGTATTATGTGTTTTTTAATTTTTTTCTGACTTTTACCCATTTTTTCGATTAATCCATTTTAAAATAATTCATATTTCATAATTAACAATGTGGTTATAACCTATGTTAAATTTCCTATAATTTAAGGTACGGCAAGGTTCTATACGGTATAATACTGGTATAATACCTGTATAATACGGTATTATACAAAACAAAAATAAAATACCGTATTTTAACATCTCTACCTATAGGTATGTATTTGGTAAAAATTTCATTTATTTCTTTCTGAATTCCCAAAAAATTGAACAAGAAAATTTTCTTAAAAGCTGTTGTAGCATAACCATTCCTACTTTTCCTCTGTTTTTTATAATTTTTTCCCGAAAAGTACTGAGAAAATTCAATTTTTGACCAATTGTACAAACTAGTTTTATATTAACATTTTTGATTTTTGTGCCGAAGAGCGAAACACGACATATATAAGTCATACACAATCTGTATGGTGTACATTCAAAGGATATTAGTTTTATCTCATATCTTCAACTCCTAATAAACCTATGAATAATGTTAATAGGATTGTGGCACCAGTACCATATTTCATAAAATATAAAAACAAATTCAAATACAAAATGTTTTGTGTTATGTGCCCTATTAACTTCTTAATCACTAAAATTTTAGCTAATGATGAAATTAAAGTTGAAAAAAATTATGATGACTTTGCTATTAAAATAATCAAAGATGACAACAATATTCTTGAGGATTCAAGTAGCTTTAAAAGTTCAGAAGCTACATAACCACATTTAACACATCATTTTCTGAAAGCACAGTTACAGTCAATTATTAATCAAGTATTGTATAATAAATACATTTTATTAAAAACTAAAATTAATAAAATGTATTAATTAGTTTGGGACTAATTCAAAATAAATCTACAAAAATTCAATCTGTAATATACGGTACCATCCTTATAAAGGAATATCGTAAAAGTTCTATCACAATAATT
>NW_021779150.1:0-396 GCF_005508785.2 Acyrthosiphon pisum | reverse complement strand
CACCCCCCTTGGTATGCTGCTTCCTGGAAAACAAATACTCTACACAACATGTATATTATATTTTTCAGTAAGCTGAGGACATTTCTAAAAATATTTGGTACTCAAAAAAAAAATCATGGGTAGTTTTTCCCTAACGCTGAAAGGCTAAAAACGCTGCCCTAAACAATATATTGAAGAACAAATCCACTTTTGCTAGGTTTTTTTTCTTGAAACATACGTATTTCAACAAGTTAAGAACGAAGGTGAAAAAAATAATTGGCGGGAATCATTATTTTGGAAGTATTATATGCTTGAATCCTTCCACAGTTTGCGATTTTCCGTTTATATGCATGTGCACAACACTGTACTTTAGGTACTGCCGCGCGCAGGGCCTTAAACTAATTTTTGATTTTTTAA
>NW_021779149.1:0-918 GCF_005508785.2 Acyrthosiphon pisum | reverse complement strand
GACATTGAAAAATATTAAAAATCTTAGTCAGAGTTTTTTTTTATTAGCATTTGAAGTTCAAAAATTGACAAAATATGTAAAAATCACGAAAATTAGCAAATTATTTTGAGTTAATAATTCGTAAAAATTTTTCTTTTTAGAACTAAGATTTTAAAATGTAATACAAGATTCCTTATAGGTTAATCTACCTTTATCAAAAAAAAAAAATGTCTAAGAAATTCAAATTAAATTTTTATGAGCGTTTGAAATTCATATTTTTACAACATTTGATATTCACTCGATTTCTTACGTAACGATTTTCTTATTTTATTGTAATTAAAAAACGAATGACTGTAGATACTTGAAAATTTCACTGAATGTTTATATTAGAATTTTCTATACACGATAAAAATTTGAAAATAACTTTACTCTTTTTGAGCTGCTTACGTACATTGTCGTTTTTTAATTTTTTTTCTATAAATATTAATGAAATTTTATTTGTTTGGTAAAAATGCGTGAAAATTTAATGCAAGGCTCCTGATATATTGTTACAATAGCAATTTTAAAATATTAAAAATACATAGGCACAATTTTTTTTTATAAGCATTTGAAGTTAAAATCTTGACAAAATTTATCAAATTTAAAATTGAATAATTATTTCGTAGTTAAAAATTTATAAAATGTTCAATTTTTATATCTAAGGATTGAAAATTTAAAACAAGATTTCACGTAAATATTTAATTCTGTTACCAAAAATTCTAAGAAATACATAAGCACAGTTTATTTTTATAGCCATTTTAAGTTCAAATTTGGACGAAATTACGTTCACCAAATATTAAAAAACCTGGAATAACTGTTTTAGTTATTGTATAATATTACTTGTGGGTACTTGAAACTTCTAAAGTATACTATTATATATTATCTATGATAGTACCACGG
>NW_021779148.1:0-1635 GCF_005508785.2 Acyrthosiphon pisum | reverse complement strand
CACTTTTATTTTTACTTAACTATTTAATGTGTAACTGTTAATTACTACTTATGGACTGTGATTATGTACCTATTAATTTTAACCCGTTCATTGATTATGGCTCAACATAGAGTCAGACTTTAAACGTTAAACTTACATGTTATGATTTTTAATGATTGCATAAACTAATATTTTGTTTTACTTTCACTCACAAACAAATGTTTGATATATGTGTACATGTCTCTCTACACAACACTATTATTTCACTTATTAGTTTTCCCTTTTGTCATTTGACTTAACTGTTTATTTGTATAAATTTGATCACTGCTTAAGAACTATTCTTTTGCTATGACTAAACATATTTTAAACTGCGCTCCTAACGTTTAACTAATATCTGTTTGATAAATATGCTAACAATATAGTTTATTAAACACTTGACATTAAATATACAACTGTACTTTTTGATTTAATTATTACTTTATTACATTAGTACTTAAGTAACTCAAAGCCCTGTGCTTTAACAACAGTTCAAGTTATTAATCATTTTTATATTTTGGAATAGTTACCACTTACTTTATTCGTTAAAAAATATTATGAGTAATGTATGTTTACTTAAAAATATTTATACTTAACGAAGCATAAAGTTGTATACTTAAATAAGTTTTATTACATTTCGAGCACTTTTCGCTGTAGGCGGATTGTCCGTTCGGGAATCGACTTTCACCCGAAATGACTGATAGCTAGACACTCAAACTCAGAATCCAAATTTCCGATTTCAACATACACACTCAAGAACCGGACATACACGCCCGGTGCATGGTCTGCGATCCGACGTAGTCGGATTGCCTACCTGACTAGCTACTTGCGTACGAGCGACTCACACTCCCACTGCATCCAATCCGCCGCAAGCGGATTGTCCGTTCGGGAATCGACTTTCTCCCGAGAAGACTGATAGCTAGACACTCAAACTCAGAATATGAATTTCCGATTTAAACTCATACGAGAACCGGACATACACGCCCGGGGGGTCTGTGATCCGACGTAGTCGGATTGCCTACGTGACTAGCTACTTGCATACGATCGACCTACACTCCCAATGCTTCCTTTCGGGAATCGATTTTCACCCGAGATGACTGATAGCTAGACACTCAAACTCAGAATCCAAATTTCTGATTTCAACACATACGAGATCCGGACATACACGCCCGGGGGTCTGCGATCCGACGTAGTCGGATTGCCTACGTGACTTTTTACTTGCATACGATCGACCTACACTCCCAATGCTTCCTTTCGGGAATCGATTTTCACCCGAGATGACTGATAGCTAGACACTCAAACTCAGAATCCGAATTTCCGATTTAAACACATACGAGAACCGGACATACACGCCCGGGGGGTCTGCGATCCGACGTAGTCGGATTGCCTACCTGACTAGCTACTTGCATACGAGCGACTTACACTCCCACTGCATCCGATCCGCCACAGGCGGATTGTCCGTTCGGGAATCGACTTTCTCCCGAGATGACTGATAGCTAGACACTCAAACTCAGAATCCGAATTTCCGATTTCAACACACACACTCCAGAACCGGACATACACGCCCGGGGCGTCGTCTGCGATCCTCGGATTGCCTACCTGGCTGGCTGTGTCGTACGA
>NW_021779147.1:0-1345 GCF_005508785.2 Acyrthosiphon pisum | reverse complement strand
CACTTCTCGAAAATCTCTCCATTGTCCATGTATTGGTTTGGGGTTGTAAATTTCTACAGTATCACTATAGATAAATCCATCAGAAACTCCGCCCATCACATACAATAAACCATCTAATGCCACTACTCCTATATAAAAATGAAATTTAAATTCAATAAATGTTTACAAAGGTTGTCCTAAAAAATATATTTGTTACCGGGGCGATATCGGCATATTTCCATATCAGCTACAGAAGACCAAACTCCATCACTCGGTCTATAAACCTCAACACTTTTAAGATACTCACCTCCACCATAGCCACCAATAGCATACATAAGACCGTCCAAGACTCCTACACCAACACCTTGACGGTATACAGACATCTCTGCAACTGGTGTCCATGAGTCAAGAGTGTGATCATAATATTCAACAGATTTCAATGTTTTACCATTGTCAGAACCCCCAACCTATACAATTAAATTATATAAAACTTATTACAAATAAAAAAAAATATAATTATTTACTGCGTATAAACGATTATTGAGTACACCAACACCCACATCACATCTTTTAGTAGACATACTAGCTACCAATCTCCATTTTTGAATACTGACATCAAACATCTCTACACTGCTTAATTCACTGTCGACTTCACCTCCACCAACCTAAAATTACAAAACAATATAAATTTACAGTAGAAAATAAGTAAAATACTAATTTAACTTACTGCATATATACAATCATCCAATACACCAACTCCTAATTGTTTTCGTTTAACTACCAGGTCGGCCATTGGAACCCAAGATGGCAATTGTAAAGAAACATCAAGCATACTAACAGATTGTGAAGATGAATTATTCACACCTCCCACAGCAAACACAAATTGATCTCTAATTACGCCTAGACCAGCTACCCGACGACAATCATTTATTCCTGGTGCTTTCTCATGTAGTTTGGTTGCTGGGTCATACCATTCTGTATAGCACTTTGGCGATGTATCAGGCCGGTTGAACATTAAAATAACCTAATATAATATAAATGGATAAAATAATAGTGAAGATAAATTTATCTAACGGAATCATACTTTTTGTGAGTCACCAAACTGCCTGGGCTTACAACGAATTGTTTGTGGAATGGTGAAATACTGAACAGACTTTTGTATATTAAAACTTAATGCTTCAATTACAAAATCTTTACCTAAAAATATTATAATAACAATTAATGAAATAAATAAATTTATAATGAATGCATATATTTTGTGAATATAACGAACATTTAGGATTATTCTTTAGAAGAGGTTCGTTTACTATATTTAATAATATATCAGGTCTAGATGCTATTATTGGCAAACGCACGTGTTCCATTA
>NW_021779146.1:0-979 GCF_005508785.2 Acyrthosiphon pisum | reverse complement strand
CACGTCTCCTTTGGACTTAGTGGTCCATCGTAAAAAATATATTTAAGAAATTAACAGGAAATTTTCGTTTAAGAATAATATTTAAATTTTATAGGAATACAGATACTGATAGTTTTTTTGTTTACCAAGGCAGATATTAAGACCTTTTAGTTTTTTTTTCTAAGACAGATATTTAGACCATATATCTTTTTTTTTCTAGGCAGATATTAAGTCCTTTTATGTTGAATGAATATTGAGAATTAATTAGTTGAGATTTTTATAGGCAAAAGATAAGTCCTTTTTGATATTGATATATGATGATCATTTTTGAATAGTGCGCGCACAGATATAATGAAGATAATTTATAAATGAATAGATTTTTGATGATATATAATGATGAATAGAATTTGATATTTTTAGGGATTTTTTTAGTGAAGATAATTTGGAATAGATTGAATAATATTTCGAGTAGGAAAATAAATATATTAGAATAATGTTCGGAATAAGGACCCTTAGTATTAGAAAACAGTAGAGTAAAGCTAGAATTAACATAGATGCAATGCTTGCATTATATTAGAATAACATAAGAATTATTTGTATTAAATAATTATTTTAGTCACAGAACGTAGTTAGAACAGAATAAATAATATAGAATAATAGAGTTGAAGTATTAGGTATATAGTAGAATATTAAGTATAATAATTTTATAGATTTTATTAGGTATAACAGTTACTTACGTAGAATACGCAGATTGAATAGATTATTTTATTTTGGTGTATCTAATTGTTTTTCATCTGTCCAGTTACCTGAGTCACCAATAAAGTATGTTCTTTATGATGAATAAATAATAATATATTCATTTTATAATTAAGATAGTGTTTAAAAATATAGAGCATACCAAATTTGCATTCAACAAAACAAATTGTGTGTTATATTAGAGTGAATGGATCTATTATCCATCTATATTATATCTAAATTATAACTTTTATTAGGAGCAATT
>NW_021779145.1:0-1067 GCF_005508785.2 Acyrthosiphon pisum | reverse complement strand
TTTTTTCCCGTTGTTAATTAAATCGTTTATTTCATGAAAAATATCCATAATTTTTTCTGCGATCCGATGAATCCCATGAGCAGCACAAGTCACATGAATAAGATTGGAATAAAATGGTTTTAAATTGTTAGCAGCCTTAACCATGTATGGAGCTGCGTCGGATAACATTAATAAAACTTTTTCGTCGTTACCTCCCTCTGGCCATAATACTCTAAGACAATCATTTACAAATTTTGCCATGGTATTATTATTTGTTTTTTCAAGAACTTTAGATGCTAAATGATACGATTTTGATGGTGAATCAACATTTAATTTTCCAACAATAAAGTTCGCAATATATTTGTCTCGTGGGTCAGTAGTTTCATCGATACAAAAATATATGAATGAACTTCCTATATTTTCTCGTATTTTTTTTTAAAACGTCAGTGTAACATTTGATTACATAATTCTTCCTTAGGGTACTTTCATCAGGTATATGTAGATGAGTATATTTTTCCAAAAAAGATCTGAAAATGGTATTTTGTAATTTATGCAGTGGTATGTTAGAAGCAATCAAAGCTGAACAAAGGTCTTGGAAAAATACTGATTGATTTTCCCCTAATGTTGACTGTTGATTAACAAATGTTTGTTTAGAAGTGGGAGTTTTCAAATAATTTTCGTGTGAAAATTACTTAACGTGCTGATCAATTTGAAATTTTTTTTGTACTACAACTACTTTATTATAATATTGACAAAAAACTGAATTATTATTTAAGGTAACTTATTACTTATTAGTATTTGATATTTTGGCCACGATTGTCAATACATTATTCAGTTTTGTTGAGACGATGTTTATATTTTATATTGCTATTGGCTATATTTGGATTTATTTTATATACCTACTAATAAAGTAATAAATTATATTATATGCCTGTATAAAAAGATTTTATTGGATTATATTTTCAAGAAAATAATTATTGAATTTACCTGTGATTGATTGTAAGATTGTTTACAATTTATTATTATTATTAAACAACTAACTACAGAACTCACCACAAGAAATAAATACAAAATGATATATCACATGA
>NW_021779144.1:0-837 GCF_005508785.2 Acyrthosiphon pisum | reverse complement strand
TTTTATACGTAATTTCGTCCAAATTTGTACTTAAAATGACTATAAAAATAAACTGCGTAAATGTATATATTTAGATTTTTTGGTAACAGAATTAATTACATACGTGGAATCTTGTTTTAAATTTTTAATTCATAGATACAAAAATTAAACATTTTATAAATTTTTAAGTACAAAATAATTTTTCAAATTAAAATTTGATAAATTTTGTCAAAATTTGATCTTTAAATGCTTATAAAAAAAATTGTGCCTATGTATTTTTAATATTTTTCAACTGATATTGTAACAATATATCAGGAGCTTTGTATTAAATTTATACACTTTTTGGCCCAACAGATAAAACTTTATTGATATTTATAGAGAAAAAAACTAAAAAAATTTAAAACTGAAAATGTCCGTAAACAGCTCAAAAAGAGTCAAAATATTTTCAAAATTGTATGGTGTATAGGAAATGCTTATATAAACATTCAATAAAAATTTCATGTATCTGCAGTTATTCGTTTTTGAATTAGAACAAAATAAGGAAATCGCTACATGAGAAATCGAGTGAATATCCAATGTTGTAAAAATTTGAATTTCAAACGATCATAAAAATTTAATTTGACTTTCTTATAGATATTTTTTGTTTGATAAAGGTAGATAATCTTATAAGGAATCTTGTATTACATTTTCATATCTTAGATTTAAAAAGAAAAATTTTTATGAATTTCTAACTCGAAATAATTTGCAAATTTTCGTGATTTTTCCATATTTTGTCATTTTTTGAACTTTAAATGCTTATAAAAAAAACTGTGACTAACGATTTTTATATTTTTCATCTGCCTATGAAACAATATACTA
>NW_021779143.1:0-1170 GCF_005508785.2 Acyrthosiphon pisum | reverse complement strand
TGAAATAACGTCTTTAATACTTATCTGCTGTAGGTAATGAATTATCCTTTATTGGAAAATTCATAATTTGTGGCATATTTTTCGATAATACACTCTCCATGGTATTCACTAAACTTGAATCAATTAAAGAAATATTGATACGCCTGAATTTAAACGTGTTGATGAAAATAACATATATGAATTGGATTTCTATAGTTTAACCTATTGTACATTTTATGGTAGTTAACCAATTAATTGAATTAAAAAATATGGTAATTATTCATATCTAAACATATTTTATAAGTTCATGTATAACTAATAAGATATAATAAGTTTAAAGATTAGGTATGTTTTATTGATGTTTTAAGTAAATTGTTTTTGTTGATCCTTTTCCAACCTTCCATACGAATTATTAGTAATCCAATCATTTTCAAATTTAGGGTAAACATAATATCCGTGTAAAACATGATAATGGATCTATTTATTCCGTTAGTAAAACTATTTGTTTTGTAATAAGTTAGTATAATGGATAACACACAAGCAACTTTCTATAAACGTATCAGTTATTTTTACGCCATATTGGTAAATAAAAAATCGTACCTGTGTATTACTGCCTCAGATTTATGAAACTTATAAGGAATCTTGTATTAAATTTTGAAGTTTTTTACTAAGGGAAAAAGTTTTGATTGAGAAGAGTTGTAAAAAAAAAATTACAAATTTCTAATAATTTCTCAAGGCTTTAACTAGCCAAAAAGCGTTAAAATATTATGAAAATAATACCATTTATTTGAAACGCTAATATAAATATTTGATGAAAATTTCAATGGTTTAAGGTTATGTTGTACCCATACGATATATATATTGTAGACAGTCGTCACTCTAATATTATGTAATGTACACATAATATAGATAGAAATTAATTTAGCAATTTATATATTAATATAGGTCAGGCCCGTGAAGCAAGATGTGCTGAGGTACTAATTATATTCAGCTTTATAACACCGCCGTACGCGCAGGCGCAGTCAGTGCCATGGTCGCTGAGTGATTTGGCGAGAACGCAGGTACGACGATCGAGCGTGTGAAACGTTGATCATAGTACGGACTAGGCAATCCGAATTTTCTAAGTATTTTATTTATGTTTGTTTTAATTTAATAAAAGTGTTTCCGACCATTAAAACCCGAGTTTATAAA
>NW_021779142.1:31211-32562 GCF_005508785.2 Acyrthosiphon pisum | reverse complement strand
TTAGAAACTAATCAAAGCCCCCGTCATAATAGATCTGCGGGAAAAATTAAATGGCAAAAAAGAGGAAGTAAGTTTTTAGTACTTTAATATTATGTCTAAATGTATTATTTAAATAACAATTACACACACCTACGGCAAAAAAAATTAGTATTGCAATGTATAGTACCATTCATGATACATACATGGCAATGTTATTTCAATAATATAATTAATTAAAACTTATAAATTTTAGAAACTAATCAAAGCTCCCGTGGTTGGGAAAAATCCGCCTAAAAAAACAGAAAAAGTAAGTTTTTAGCACTTAAATATTATTTCTACCTATATGTATTATTTGAATAACAATTACACACAATTACAGCAAAAAAAAAAGTAGTATTGCAATGTACATTGTATATTGTATTCATGATACATACATGGTAATGTTGTTTCTATAGTGTAAGTAATTTAGTAATTAAAGCTTTTAAATTTTAGGAACTGATCGAATCCCCCAAGGATCCGCCCAAAAAAACGGAGGAAGTAAGTTTTTAGTGCTCCAATATTATGTCTATATGTATTATTTGAATAACAATTACACACACTTATAGCAAAAAAAAAGTAGTATTGTAATGTATATTGTATATAGTATTCATGGTACATGCATGGTAATGTTGTTTCTATAGTGTAAGTATTTAGTAATTAGAACTTTTAAATTTTAGGAACTGATCGAATCCCCCAAGGATCCGCCCAAAAAAACGGAGGAAGTAAGTTTTTAGTACTTCAATATTATGTCTATATGTATTATTTGAATAACAATTACACACACTTATAGCAAAAAAAAAGTAGTATTGTAATGTATATTGTATATAGTATTCATGGTACATGCATGGTAATGTTGTTTCTATAGTGTAAGTATTTAGTAATTAGAACTTTTAAATTTTAGGAACTGATCGAATCCCCCAAGGATCCGCCCAAAAAAACGGAGGAAGTAAGTTTTTAGTACTTCAATATTATGTCTATATGTATTATTTGGATAACAAGTAGGGCTAGTAACTAGGGCAAAATAAAAAGTTGGTTGCAACAAGTTCTGAAAATACTTGACCCCTCCTTAATGTTAAAGTACCATTATTTTAGGCACAACAATTTTGAAATTAATTTATTATATGGTCACTAATCACAAATAAAGTAAACATGGTATTAATAATATTTTTAATTTTAACAGGTGAAAGTAGAACCAAATTAATGTTGACACTTGTAATCAATTTTAATAAACAATTTTTATTGAGAAAAAACTCCATGATTATTAATAGGTATAATTATTTGTTTGACGTGTGTTAACACTGGAAATTCTATCATCATCATATTATTATATAAA
>NW_021779142.1:13373-29607 GCF_005508785.2 Acyrthosiphon pisum | reverse complement strand
TCGCCGGGACTGCAACTGACGGTGGTGGACCGCCTGCTCAGGGACGTCATGGTGTCGGAATTACCGTTCGGCGGTAAAACCATGCTGTTCGCCGGCGACTTCAGACAGATATTGCCCGTGGTCCGGAGAGGGACGAGAGCCGATATCGTCATGTCTTCGATCAAGGAAAACGGTCTTTGGAGCGTCATGGAGCGCTTCAATCTGGTGCAGAACATGCGCGCGGGCAACGACGCGGACTTTGCGTCTTGGTTGCTTCGGCTCGGCAACGGCCAACTGCCCGCGGTCGACGGCGTTCCGGACACCGTGCAAATCCCGCGGGAAATGGTATGCGACGTCGCTGATTTAATCGACTTCGTGTATCCGCAGCAAATGTCGTTGGCCAACGTCGAAGAATTTGCTCGGAGAGTCATCGTGTGTCCCACCAACGAAGAGTGCGGAGATGTCAACGGGGACGTGCTGGAGCGCGTCGACGGTCGAGAGATGACCTACACCGGCGTCGACACCATGATGGCCGACGAGGCCGACGAAGTGGCCAATTTCCCCACAGAGTTCCTCAACGCTTTGGTACCGGACGGCCTACCACCGTTCCGTCTGAAGTTGAAGGTGGGGTGCATCGTGATGACAAGTTCAATGTGACAATGACAATTCCGAGAATTAATAAAAGACAAGTACATAGAATAAACGTACAAACTAATAATCCTGAAGAATATTTTCGCATATTGGTTTTTATTCCATACTTAGACTCTTTTATAAGTCAATTAAAATCTAGATTTCTTAATCATATTGATATTTTGTCAAGTTTTCACTCTCTTTTCGACGAGAATTCTACAAAAGAAGAATTCAAAAAATTAGCTGTATTTTATGAAGAAGATTTAAATGGTAATAATTCAATAATAGAAGAGTTCCAACTGTGGCAAAGGAAACATAAAAAATTGGAAATAAAACCAAAAAATTCAATTGATGCACTGAAGTTGTGTAATGCAGACATATATCCAGGAGTTAATAAGTTATTTCAAATTTTGTCTACGCTTCCTATATCTACGGCTTCAAACGAACGGACTTTTTTATCACTAAAACGAATTAAAACATATCTACGAAATACAATATCTGAGGTAATAAAATATTATTAAGACATTTTAATTTTAAAACTAATATTTGTGGTTGTTTTGTTTTAGAAAAGACTTAACGGATTGGCTATGTTAAATATTCACAGGGATGTTGAAATCACTGTGATGAGTGATAGAGAGTTGGCAAAAAAATCTAGACGACTGGAATTTATTTTATAACAATACTTTTCATATGTAGTGCTAAATACAATATATATTTATAATATTACATAAGACTTAGACTATACTATTACATATTTTGTTCAACTTCCTCCAAAAACTTCATAAGGACGTAACTATTACAAGATATAGTTTATATTAATTATGTATAAACTGAGGACCCCCCCAGAAAAATTTGAAAATACGCCACTGTCTGGGGAACAGAAAAGTTATTTTCTCAGTTTGACATTATTTTAGATTTTACAATGATGCGTTTTTTTATTTTCTGTATGTGTAGTCGAAATAATGCTTTGATTTTCAACTTCAGCAGAGGCGTGCTCAGTAATTTTGGATGGGAGGGGTTGGTTTGAACATTTTTTTTCGAACAGAATTTTTTGTTAGTTTATCGTTATAAATCTAGTTCAGCACCCATGAGAATTTTTAATTTTTTTGTCAGACACTTAACACCTACCTATGTATTATAAACAGTTAAGAACGATGGTGCAAAAATGAATTGCCACAAATCATAGTTTTTATGGTATAGCCTTACGAAGTTCACGATTTTCGGTGTTTTGCGCATACGTACAACGCTTATTGTTTACAGCACTTAGATATAACAAATTTTAATTTTTTTTTTTTTTTGAAACCCAAGTAAATAAACGTTTTGAAAAGGTGGTCAAGTGGGTGTCGCTCTGCTGTACAGCAGTAGGTTACAAGTGATTCACTGTAATGGATTGTGTTAAATTTGAATCCAATAATGATATACCTAATATCATTGCATAAGAAAAACGATTCTGAGCGAAGACGGTCAGTCAGCCCATGCCCCATAATACCATACTAAGTGTATTTTTGGTGGTATTATATTGTGAATAAAGTAATTGTCCGTGGAGCTAGCGCATCGAGATAGGGACCACGCCGGTTGTATATATATGAGAATACCAAAAATTTCAATGAGCTATAACTTTAAAACTAAGCCTGACCGCCAAATTCAGACCTTCTCATCTTTTTCAGCATGCTTAACTACATTAATGCTAAACTAGATTTTTTCCCAATAAATTATTATAATATGTAAGTACATATTATATTATATTTGTAAAGTGTACGTGGGAGGGGTTTGAACTCACTAACCCCTCCACCCGCGAGCACGTCCTTGAACTTAAGTAACATTTCTTGTGGAAAAGTGAATTAACAATTTGAGTTATTTGCAGTGCTCGAATTGGGAAAAATAGTAGAGGAGCTCAATCTAACGATTTAAAAACTGCGTTCCAAGAGCGCAATTATTCAACACAGACTATTCAAAAAATAGTAGGGGTACGCAAAAAAAAAATAAAAATAGTAGGGGAGCTCCGTCCCCCTGCGCACAATTCGAGCACTGGTTAATTGATTACAATAATATAGGGGGGGGGGGGGGGGGGGTTATGGCTTGTAACTTTATTTTGTTTGTGTTTCTCTCAAATGTTTTTCTCCATATTTCTCCAATTGCTTATGAATTAATATATCTACTGAATCGAACTCATTCTTGATCTTCTCATTTGATCCTGACTTTAACTCTTCTGTCTACAACAATTATAAATTGTTAATGGATAATGTTTTATTTTCAAATTTTATTATTGAGTTAGATACACACACACATATATATATACATAATAGTTCAACATTACGCGATAAGGTTTGTGGCAAACGCCGATTTCTTATTTCGTTGAAAATTATTTTTAAATTCATAGATACTAGCGATTACGTAGGATCGACTTTGATTGATAATACGAATAATAATAATGTGACAGTACCTAGAAATGCCAAGCTTAATATAGCTAAGTCTTAATCCATGCAGCTTTTATATACTAAATAATTTTTATGTTAAGTTTCATGCAGGGTCGTATTTGGGGGGCAATGTGTACCTTGTTGCCCGGGGTGGCAATTTGTTTAGTTCATTTAGGGGGCGGAATTATTATATATTCATTGTTGAGAAAAAAAAATACAAAATTTACATAATTTTAGCCTTCTATTAAAAAGATTATTATGTCTCGAAAAGGAATATTGTTATCATCAGGGTTCGGGACTTATAGCATTTGCATACTTTTTTTATTTATTGTAAAACTAGCTGATCCCGTGCACTTCGTTGCCCATTAAAAATGCCAACTCTATATGAATAATATTTGTTTTTTTTTTATAATATAACTGTTACCATAACAACAATTTTAAACCAATGGTAACCAATAATTATTATTATTATAGCTTTGAAACCCACGGCAACCATTTATAAACAAAAATTTCCATCGGAAATCTCAAAATCTTTGTTTGAGCACCTGATCCCGGGGTTGGTCCTCTCCCTTTTTAAATTAAATATCTTCTGCACAAATGTCTAATCTATCTATATATATAAATATCTGATCCCGTGCACATCATTTCCCGTTAAAATTGCCAACTCTATATGAATAATATGTTTTACATATCATCATTCACCATGACAACCATTTATATACAAAACATTCCATCGGAAATTTCAAAATAATATATATGGTTGCCATGGTAATATGGACACACACACACACATACATTCATTTTTATATATATAGATGTAGCAGAGAGCGAAATAAATTAATTTCTCAATGTTGTGATACCAAATCTGAAATTTGAATGTGTATATTTTTGCATAGGTATTTCATACATTTTGCAGGAAAGTACTTATTTTTACGTTATTGTGCTTATTTTGCATATTTTGGAAAATTATTCAAAATTTTAACCGATCTAAAAAAGAAAATAGTAATGCAATCTTATGTACCTATTTACTATAATATAGTAAATAGGTACCTATATTATACAACTCACAACTCCTTATAATTTTCGTGATTAGAATTCATTTTTCTATTCTTATCCGACGCAGCTCCTTACTCCTTACACTTGAAACTTTAAAGTACGCCTATATAAATTATTATAATGACATTTTCAAATTAAATATTTTTGGAAAAATGTATTAAACCTACTGAATGGGGAACATAGGAAAATCTCGAAATTTAATACATTGATCGTCGATATCTTGAACCAATATTTGCAAGAATAGCAAAATCTTGAATAAATAATTCCGACCAAATATTGAATATTATGCAAACCATTGAATGGCAAAATCGTTAGAACGCCAAATCTCGAATAAGTAAACCGTTGAAAGGTAAAATCTTGAATTTATTAAGGGACCTGCTCGTGTGTCTTTATTAAGTGGAAATCTTTAGGCAATATCCAATTATTGCAATTTCCTAGCTATAAAATATTACAGTGGTGCTATATTAAGTACTACCAATATTATTAATTATTATTTATTATTATTAGTAGTTGATAATCTTATATTCTTAGCTTATTATACACTAAAAATGTTATTGCTTATTTGCTTCCTACCTATTATTTTTAACTCTACCTACTATTAAAAATAAATATTAATATTTTAATAAAGTTATTTCTGGTTAGGTTAACAATATTTGCACAACCTAGGCACATATAATTATTTAAATTAGGTAGGTACAAGATACTGAAGACTCAGTCACTCACGTAGTTTGGTAGTCTAGTTCATTGATGATTGAAAATCCCTGTTATTATTTTTAAAATTTATATTTGTGTAGGTACTATAACACTAGTGGTTTGCATATATTTTTACACATTTATTAAAGGGAAAAACTTATTAATGTATATTTAATAATTTGGTACAACCAATCAAACTAATTCAACCTTTTAAATTGTAATAAAAGTTTTATGTACCTACACAAATATTAAAGTATTAAAGGCCAATCATGAGTCTTTAGAAGAAGAATTAAATAACCTCTGTAAGGAACCTGAGGTAAATGTGTTTTATACTTTTATACTATTTAATTTATATTTATATTTTGAGCATATAAAGATTTTAGTGATATAAGACACGCTAAAGTTTTTAGTTTACATTTATTCATTATTTGGGATATTATTTAATAAGGTATTAGTTTAAAACAATATTATACCCACATTATACATTACATTAAAATATTATATAAGCTTAGTTATACAATTATTGCAATAAAACCAATCTCAAGAATAAGCAAATAATGCAAGTCCTGAACTTGGATCATTATGTACCTATGCATTTATCTGGCTACCCTAAAATAACACAAAACTTAATATTTTAATTTTTGATTTTCATGATATGTAAATATAAAATAAATAACAATAAAATAATTTATTATATATTATTATTATATTTATGCAATTGTTTTCAATCATACTATATTACTATTATTGTATAGCTAAATAGCTTTCAAATTGTCCTCTGCACAGTGGACATCTGTAATAGGGTTGACGGCTATATGGAGCCATTGTAGAATAGCTTGTGAAGCAAGGCTCACATAGACCTTGATGCATACATGGTAAAACAATTACTGTTGGCGGCGAAATTTACATATGTAGCACTGGTGCTGAACTATTGGGGTGACTAAAAGATTAAAAGATTATAATTATCAATCAATAGTTAAGATTAATTTAAATTATAAATAATTACTAGTCAGATCTTCACCATGGATCCAATTTGTATGTGGTCTAATAGCCTGTGACCTAGCCATCACTTCTTTTTCCTCATCGTTTGAATCAGAGTTTTCTAAAACTAAAACAACGAAAACTATTGTTACTTTAATTATTACACACGTTTATTAAAATGTGAACAACAAATATGGCATTTGCGCTGAATTATAGATTAGGGAAACTAATTTTTATTTATTTAGTTTTCAATCAAAAATTATTATAGCTTAATATCTGCAGTTACATTACAAAATATAGTTAGGTAGATATAATAAAATATATGAATTAAGATTATAATTATCAATTAATAGCTGAAATTAGTTTAAATTATTAATAATTACTATTAAAGTCTTCGTTTTCAATTTGGTTAGCCCGTGGTATAACAGCTATAACATTTTCATCATTATCATCGGAATCAGATGATACATCAAAAACTAAAACAAGAACATTTATTTTTATTATTTTTTTTTAAATCACACACATTTAAAATTATTAATTTCTTACGATTTGCAGGAACAGGTTGTCGTATCCGCGCAGGCAATAATCTTGCAAGAATTTCTTCCCGTGATGGATGAGGCGGTAACTCAAACAAAATTGGAGATGGAGGACGTGGTACATTAATCGCAGGTTCTATATGAAGTGGTTGAGGTTGTGGGTCATTCACTGGTTGAATTTGAAGTGGTTGAGGTCGTAAGACACCAAAATTTGCTGTTGCATGTCGTGAACAGACAAGAAACTCCAATATAGAATACCGCCCTTCATTTAGCAGTCTCATTGCCAAATCTAGACGCCTTTGGTTGTCTATCCATACCTGCCGTTGCGGCTCTCTTATTTGTTCACCATCAGTTACCGCAGTATAGTCTATTAGTATACCTCTTGAGTATGTAATTAGTCCTTCTGTAAAATTATTTATAGATAATTATCAATTCAATTGAATATTTTATTTTATAATTCGACATGCTCCTTGTTTTAATTTATAGTGTATAGGTAATATACCTAACAAAAGATTGAATGTCCACATATTATACAAAACATAAAATAAGTGCAATTTTGGAATTTAATCCATTTAATTTGTAAATCACAAATTATTGTAGCATATTATCGTATTATTGAAATATTTGCCACATCTAACACTAACAGTGACTTATCCTGCAAAAGTATCATATCCGACGAGAAAAATGCCTTTCTACTACCACTGACCATACCCTTTTTTTTTTCTTATATTATGTATAGGTACCTATGTAGTATTATAAATAATTAATTAAATTTAATGATAAATCATTATTATTACTCAGAAATATCCACGGTTCTGGGTGGTGTCTGTTTCCCATATGCAAAAGTAAGTGTTGATGGCTGACTTCCAGTACATTATTGGTGCGCCAAACTGTGTCATTCACCGATAACATATCTGCATTAACTCCTATTATTCATAAAAAATAATATAATATTTAGTTAGTGTTATTAAATATATAACTATAGATTTTTTTTTATATGTACAGACTAAACATACCTTGTAGCCATGTCGACTGATAATAATCAAAAAGTTGATTAAATTGTCCTCCATTGTCGCCTAAACTTAACAGCTCATTTTCACGGTACATACGTTTAATGCTTTCAAAACCCTCCATGGTCAAGTTTTGTGGCAGAAGAGGCAATGTCATCAACAAATGGACAATATCATACGCCGCTCAATTATGTGTGCATAATTCTGTCAATCCTATATACATATTTAAACAATAAACATGGTGAGTGTTAATGATTGATCTCAAAATCTATATTGTTTATTATAAGCCATTATATCAACCACACTCACTAATTTTTAATGTTTAATATAAGCAATACAAAAAACAGAACTTTTAGTTGTAAAAGTGTGACATGTAAATTTAAAGAATAATTATAATAATAAGAAAAAAATAAACTAATAAGAATACGCTTATATATAAATTGTAGGGATATTAATTCCCAAGCCCCACAACTTTATAACATAACATAGGCATACATTTATTGTATTTTATACATTATGTTACAGCCAAAGACGTTTAAGTATGTTTTACTACCAAAAATCATTGGTCAAGAGTCTTCTTAGCATATTGTAGTTGTATGTAGTATTTTATATAAGTATATTTAGTATTGTTACAAATATCTTCTATCAATATATAATATATTTTTTTAATTCATTTAATTGTAAACACCAAAAACACTGTTTTAAATTGATGTGGGTTTTAACTTTTCAAAACAACATTATAATACCATCATTATAACTTCTGAGTACTCATCCGAATACTCAATACTCTGATACTTGAATACTCATCAGATAAATACAGTGAATATAATAGCTTACCAATATTTCCAACTTTTCTCCATACAGCTTGCGAAGAATGAAACCAACAACCTCGTATTACTGTGTTAGGAAATATTGATTTAATGGACGCTATTGCTGCCCTTTCAAAATCAATGATAATGGTTTGTGGTTTCCATTCCGGCACTAAAGTCAGGATTTTATTGGACAGTGCTGAGTATGCACATTCTGTTTTCCTAAACATTAGTGCAAACCCAATTGGAAACCCCTAAGATAAAAATATTTAATACATTTAAATAATTTAGCTATTTTCTTATTGAATAGGTCCCTAGTACCTGTATATTTGCAAACTAAACTTACAGTGTTAAATGTTATGCCCATTATTACATACAACTGTTGGCACTCATTACCAAATGATGGTGCACTTGCAAATGTGCCATCAAACAAAAATGTAGTACCCGTTCTAAGTATGCTGCAATTTTATTATATTATTAGTATTATTGTTTATTTAAATTTAACGATATTTTGTATTTACTTTATGACTTCAGGTAAAATAAAAAGTAAAATAACTCCTTCCTGTGGTGTGTTACCGATTAGGCCATTATACAAAGTTGCATTATCAAGTTTAGTCAAGTGTGTATAATCTCCACTGAGTTGACCATGGAACTCAGTCATCGACCTAGGACTTACTGGCTGGGTCTGACGTCTATGCCTCCGCATCGTCCTTCGATGTGACACAAATGCACCAACGTGAACATTTATAAATTCTGCTAAAGTGCATGTCTATAATACCATTAAAAAAATATTTATTAATTATAAAGATATTTAATTACACTAATTTTCAAATTAAATTAGAAAATTAGTCGTCTTAACTTTTTGGTTCTTCTCAACCTGTTGTTACCTGTATTTTTAATTAATAATAAATCATTTCTTTTCACAAAATGATCCCGGGCAAAGCATATAATTAATAATAGTATAAATGTATAATGTAAATTAAAAATGATTTTACGTGAATGCGTTTTCTTTATGTCGCATGTGGGCCAGAGATAGAAAAAAAAACAGTGAGCTTACATCATCTTAAATTAAAAAGAGTGCTTCATCATAATATTATCAACATTTCATACCTACCTATACATTTTCGAGAGACCAAAAACTTGTATATGAAAATAGAGAACCTTTAAAAATATATCTTAATTCTTAATATGATAATACTTTCCAATGAAGCTCCTTGCTGTTTAATATTGGTATGCTAATGTAACACTTACTTCATTGTAAATGACCCGAAGAGGTAGGTATATTTTCAGTCTGTGCCCGTTGGTTACAGATATTTTTGAAATTATGCAGTGCCAATTGATCTTCAGGATGTGTCTCATGGCATATAATAAGAATAACCTTAGTTTTGTCATTGTTTAACACTCTGCCTTTTGCACGACAACTGAAAAAAAAATAATATTTAAAATATTAACATACAGGTAGGGGTGACTGGGTACGATTGTAACGCGGGACAATTGTAACACTAGCTATAACTTGTTCCACAACCAATACAAAAACGTCAAATAAATACGCCAAATGTCCCATTGTATGATAATCAATGTTTCCTAATCAATTAGTTGATATCATTATTATTATGGAAAATAAAAATAAAAATGTGTTTTTGACTTAGATCATATACAATGGATAGAGCCATACGAACTATTTGTGAAGCCAACATCATTGTAGGACCTCGATGATATGCGCATGCGCGTGGTCTCTTATCATTAATGTTTGCGCACGGTGCAGACTCCCAATAAGATAAACAAGTAACAACACAATGATTGTATGTGATCTAAGCTAACAACTATAAAATACGTTTTTTAAGTTTTATAACTGTTATAAGACCTACATAATACTATTATGTATTATATAAAATGTATTACTTTAATGTATTAAGATTAACTATTAACAACTAACATTATGTAGGTACTTATGCATAGTCATAAATATAAAATAATAATAACAAGTGTACTAGAAACCAGTATAATATAACTCAAAAGGTAATATACGGAATAATAGAATGGGACAATAGGTACTAAATATCTATTACCTACTGATTTTTAAATAAAATTATTTTGGTGCATTTATGTCGCACATTCTTGCCTGCCGTTGAAAGTGAATGCATTTTGGCTATATGATTTAATCTTAATGTTATATATGGCTCAACGATAAATTGTATTAATTGTCTTCGATGGTTATTAAAAGGATCTTGATTTAATATGTGTTGTTTCATTTCCAAACTGTTGAATATTGTATTATCTGTGCTTATTTCGTTCAGTGTCTTAATTGTTAAACGCATCTTTACGTTCTTCATTTTAAGTAGCTCATCGGAGTAAAATCTTATGATATACTCTGCTGCCAAACATATTTTGTGTACATCAGATGATATATTAATTAATTTTCCTTTTGTTTTTAATTTTAACAGCAATGATTCATTGACATCATCTTTTTCGGTTAAAAATGAATCACAAATTCCACACAAGTTACTTTTTTTTTTTATTTTTCTTATAATAAATCCTCCAGTGTATTTAACAATATCTATAACAAACTCCTCTAATTCTGGCATACGGGTTGTTTCATCATAATCATGTTCAAACTCGTTAAATAATACATTTTTTTCCTCATCAATATCTTCATAATCACAAATTGCATCAGCGTCTCGACGTTTATTAGAGCTAACAAAAAGGATACTTGCACTGTCAAGAGGTGAACAATTTCCATACATTGAGCCATCTACTTGATGCCTTACCAAAAGACGTTTATATGCAGAACGAAATTGTATGGCATTTGGATTATTGTTAAAACCTCCCCTGCTCCTCATTGCACTAAAGAAAACCTCTACATGATCCTGACTCAATTTATAAGAAAGCAAATAATTCATATCTATTTGTATTTGTTCATACAACTCGAGTAAATTTGTAAGACAAATAATGAATCCAAGAAAACCTGTTTTTCTTTGACTCTTTAATATTGGTTCTCCTTCTGGATATTGCTGTGTTGGTTGAAATCTAAGGTTCTCAACATATAATTTGAACGCATCCATAAATGTTTTTATTTTATTAATATTATTGTTATTTATAGGTATACTATAATCGCCTTTAGCCAATTTGTTTCTGCAGTTCAAGATATCAAAAGCATCATTAAAAATTTTACAGAACTCAGCTGTAGCTTTACAACCTGATATCAATCTTAATTCTTCACAAAACACAAGAGCAGAGCTTACACTTGAACTAAGAGTTTGTGCAGCCAATCTAACATTCATTTTGTTTTCAAAGTAATTAATATGAGTTTTTTTTAATTTATTAGCTGCATGAAGTCCTTTTGTTTCTTGAATATTTTGTAAGCTCTTTAAATGATCCCATTTAATAGTCCCTCCATTTTTATTCAGTAACTCTTTCTTATCACCTATTGTATTTCTAACCAGCTTCAACATGTGGCAAGCATCCCAAAATATAAATATTTTCTTTTTTTCTGAAATTGGATAAGCTGGGTTATAAAACCAAGGTTGAAAATGTTCAGAGGAGTAATCAAAATTGGCTGTCAGTGATTTACACATGGCAATGTTTGTTGGAGCCCCGTCAAATGTTATTGAAAAGCATTTGGCTCCTGTATCAGCAAACAATTCAAGACACTTAGTCAATAAATTTGCTCTTTCATTGCCTGTAAAACTGTGTACTAAAAAATATCCTAATGGAACCTTCCAATGCCCATTCATGCAAACTGCAAGAAACACTAATGCATTTGTTGCTTGTTGAAAATTATCTGAGTCATTTTGATCTTGTCCTGTTCCCAAATCTATACCTCCATAGAATTTACCATTAAGAAAAATAGTCTGCTTTCTTATAGCCATTTCATCAATTGTAATATTACAAATTACTGAACCCTGTGTTTCATTGACCTTTTTCTTAATTGCTTCAAACGCTTCAAATGTGAATCCTGGTTCTCCGCCAACACCAGAAAACCACTTTTTAATTGTTGCTGGATGTGGTAATAAATTTTTAAACGTTTTTCTTACATAATTATAGGCCTTAGCTGAATAAAATTGGAGAGTTAAAGCAAATGATCTAATCGCGGGTGAATATTTTGCATTGTTCGATTTAAAACTTCTATTAAGCACTTCTTTAATTGACTCAGAGGTATTGTTCTAAAATATAAAATATACAATCAAACATAATACTACAGATGATTTCTTTTATTTTAAAAGAAATAACTACCAGACAAAAATGGAACTATGCATAACAATAGTCATATTATATCACATATAACATACCAGAATGTCACCATGGCCTACTAACTAATTAAGCATAATACAAAAATACATACAAAATATATAAACATTTTACAATCGTACAAATCATAGGCGGAAATCATTAGTTCCACAAAATATACAAATATCCCAATAATTTTCATATTATATCATATTTATATTTACAATTTATTTTAATACATTTGATGTTATATTAAAAATATAGCCGTCCAGCTGAATCCATTTATTCCTGCATATGATATAAATCAATAATGAGTAATCTTTCTTAAATTGTTAGTTATAATATTTATTGTTGTTATGGGTTACAAAAATACACTTATACAAATCTATTACATATTATAAAAATAATTATACAATTACTTAACCACTTTCTACAAAAATATGTTCAAAACATTTGGTTTATAATTAACAAATAAATATATACATGCACAACAATGATCATATTTCACATATAAATACCAGAATATTTTCATGAGCCTGTTCGCTAATCAGATTAATACTCTTAAGGTGTTCAATTAATTTTTCCAATGATGTCAATTTTTTTCTTAATCTCCTAACAGTTTGATGAAGTCCAATAATTTTTTTCCTTTGGGAAATAATTTGTAATCTGGCTTTATTAAAAGATCTTTTTGCTCTTTTGGGAGTTTCTAAATCAGGTGACTTAATATCACCAACATAACATTTTCTTTTCAAACTTTTTGGAGTTTCTGAAATAATATTACATAACAGGTAGTTTTGTATCTTCTAAATAAAAATAAATTAGTCATATAGAAATTGAATGTTACCTAATACTGTCATAACATCACTGTCTCCAAGTTTTGTTGGTGTATTAGCTTGATTGATATTATTTACTTCACAAGGTTCTATATAATAAATAAATAAATAGTTATTGAAAAATTATAAATAAATAAAAAATATTTTACAGTATGTTTTGACAAAAACAATAATAATTATTACATTTCTGGGTTACAGTAAAGTTTTTTTTTTTTTTAAACTTATATATTATGTTAAATTACTATAAAATATGGTTAGTAACCACTAACCTTTTGACATAATAGATATTTCTTTATCTTCTGTTAAACAAATTTCAGGCAAATCAATCTGTTGTAAGTCTATTTGTAAAGTATACATAGTACATACTTGTTATATTAATTACATTTGTGATAAACAATTATATGAAATAAAATTTAAACCTTTAGATACATTTTCTTCAAAAGATGTAGATGGAGTCTCATGACATAGATGATCCTCATCAAAAATTGTTGGTATGGCATCATATTTTAACAATCTCTTCTTAACACATTTACGAAAATCAGTTTCTGCAAAGTGAAATGAACATAATTTTCGGTTTGACTGAACATCGTCTTCGATCAATCCGCATTTCATAAGCCAGATCTTAAGACGTTTTGGATCTTTAGGAAATCTAATTAAAAATTAAAATGTATTTAATTACATAATAATAGTTATTGTGCATTGTTTAAAACTAAAAACACTATACTTACCCAAATAAAGATAATTCTGGATTTTTATAAACAGACCGTAGACATAAAACACACGCATTTTTTGTCGGCATAATACTAATTTTATTAATTAAATATTTAATATAATATAATTATATAATTATATTAATTAATTAATATAATTAAATTCAGATTACCTAATCAATTTTAAGACAGATTGATATATTATGATAAGCAGTCGCGCATGCGCAGATGTCACAGGTCCTATAGTAATGTTGGCATCATCTCATTTAATACGCGTAGTATGCTATGACTCCATCCATTGTATATGATCTAAGGTTTTTGATAACTGATAGTAAATAATATTATCAGTTAATTTTAATTTTTTTGTGATTGTTAAATTATATTTTTCGTTATTTTCTTTACGTTAACTTAGTCAGAAACTTGTGTAGTTTCACTGGATATTATTCAAAATACACAGATCAGTAAGTATTTTTCATAATATTTAAGTTACTAAAAAAATATTGAATGGGTACAAATGTAACAGTTCATTGAGGGACAATTGTTACATTAATCGTTGTTCAATATTTCATTAGGTTTCTAATCAGACATTAATTTATATTGTTTTATTATAGTTATATGCCACGGGTAAGAAAGAGAACTTCCAATCGTGGAACTGACAATAAAGTCATGAAACAAGCTGCAGAGATTTGTATTAAAGAGAGTAAGTCAATTCGATCAGTAGCTAAAGATTTTGATATTTGTCATGTCAGTTTAACTAGATTCATCATCAAATTAAAAGCCATGAAGTTGGGTGGTTCTCCTCCTAAATGTGGTTACCGACCTCATACAAGAATTTTTGATAGTTGCCAAGAAACTATGTTAAGTAATTATTTGAAAAATTGTGCAGATATGTACTTTGGTTTAAGTTCTAAAGATGTAAGGCAACTGGCTCATGAATTTGGTATTAAGTTGAACATAAAAATACCAACTTACTGGACTGAAAATAGATCAGCTGGTGTTGACTGGTTTAAGAATTTTTTGAAACGCAATTCAACTTTGTCGATTCGCCAACCAGAATCAACAAGTTTGTCAAGAGCAATTAATTTTAATCCTGTAAATGTAAATATTTTTATGGACAAATACGATTGTCAACTTAATAAATATAAATTTGAAGCTCATCAAATATTTAATTTGGACGAAACTGGTATCACAACTGTACAAAACCCAGGTAAAGTAGTTGCTCAGAAGGGGAAAAAAGATTGGTGCTGTCACTTCGGCTGAATGTGGGACACTAGTAACTATGTGTTTGGCAGTGAATGCTGTGGGTAATGCTATTCCTCCAATGTTTATACTCCCAAGAGTCAATTACAAAGACCATTTTATCAGAGGAGGTCCACCAGGCTGTGTAGGCACATCCAATAAGTCGGGATGGATGCAAGAAGAACAATTTCTACAGTTTATGCAACATTTTAAAAATCATGTACGACCCACTCTGGAAAATAAGGTCTCAATTTTATTGGATAATCACGAGTCCCATCTATACCTACCAGTTATCGATTACTGTAGAGAAAATGGTATAGTATTATTGTCTTTCCCCCCTCACTGTTCACATAAGCTTCAGCCCCTCGATAGATCGGTGTTTGGCCCGTTTAAAAAGTTGATAAACCAGGAAATGGATTCATGGATGAAGAGTAATCCAGGAAAACGTTTTTCAATATATGATTTGCCATCTGTCACCAATAACGCACTTATAAATGCTGCTACTCCTAAAAACATAGTTAATGGTTTTACAGTATCTGGATTGTGGCCATTCAATAGGAATGCATTTACAGTTGACGAATATGCTCCAGCAGTAATTACAAATATGTACTTAAATTGTGAACCTACAACTAATAATAATGCATCACCTATTTCTCAGACAAATACAAAAACAGCTGTGGCAGAAAAACCAGAAGAACAAGCAAGTGTTGAGATATCCCCTGAAACTGTTAGACCTTATCCAAAAGCAAAAATTAATTCAAAAATGGCCAAAAAGGGTGAAAGAAGGAAGGGTAAAGCAACAGTTTTAACTGATACACCTGAAAAATATGAAATTGCACTAAGAGCTGCTGAAAAAGACAAAAAAATCAAACGCAAATTATTTTCTACAGATGTGAAGAAACAAAAAAATAAAGTAACAATAAAACAAAAAAACAACAGTAAATGAAAGTGAAGAGGAAGAGGATGCTTCTTGTATGATTTGTTTAGAGCTGTACTCAAAAAGTAAAAGATGCGAAAAGTGGATTCAGTGTTGTAAGTGCAAATTCTGGTTCCATGAAGCATGTACCAAAGCTGATTTTATTGCATATTTTATATGTGATAATTGTGAGGCTGA
>NW_021779142.1:11114-13323 GCF_005508785.2 Acyrthosiphon pisum | reverse complement strand
ATTATTTTTAATTTAAATATGTTGTTTAATTATAATTATATTAAAATTCAATATATTCTTATCTCTATTAGTTAGATACCTACTGTTAATTTTTTATATTATCAACATTTTGTATTGTCTATTTAAAGTTATAATAAGTAACTATTTTAATAATTTAAAACATTAAAAGTCAAACAAAACCCAATCTAAAAGGTTAATATATTTTTATTCACAGATATTTTATTTAATTTAGTATGAAATGGTTAAAAAGAATTAATTATACCATTAAAAAGTTATAAAATGAAATGTGTTACTTTTGTACCTGACCCTGTTACAATTGTCCCTGTTGGGGGTACAATTGTAACATTTTTTTTTTTTTTTTTACCTTCATTAATTTAGAAAATTATGAAAATTAAGGTTCAATACTTACTTATTTATAAAAGTATTAAGTTATTTTAATGATTAAAAGTGTAACTAAAGAAAAATAGCTTAAATCTTGGAAGAAATAAATGATTTTGTGAAAAATGTTACAATCGTACCCAGTCTCCCCTACTAATAATGACTATTACCTACTTAATAGCACGGCGCCACGGCCATTTAGAATATATTTTTAAAAGGTTGGTAAGTGGGTGTTGCTCTGCTATACAGTAGGTTACAAGTGAGTCACTCTAATGGATTGTGTTAAATTTGAATTCAATGATATTATATCATTCTATAAGAAAAACGACTTTGAGCGAAGACGGTCAGTCGGCCTATGTTATTATAGGTACTTTAGTATATTTAATGATATTATTGTTAATTAACAAAGTAGTTGATAAATTATAAACTATTTACTTGGTTCCTAGTTTTAAAAATTCAATCCTTAGCTATGAAAGTTGAACATTTTATAATTTTTAAATTTGATTAATGTTGATTAGTATTGTTTAATTTGAATAATTATTCAAATTAAAATTTTATAAATTTTGTCAACATTTTAACTTTAAATGCTTATAAAAAAAAATTGTGCCTACGTATTTTTAATATTTTTTAACTGCTATTGTAATAATATATTATCAGGAGCCTTATATTATTTTCATGCTTTTTGGCCCAACAAATGAAATTGTATTGATATTTGTAGAAAAAAAAAACTAAACAAATTTAAATTTTAAACTGTCTGTAAACAGCTCAAAACAAGTCGAAATATTTTGAAAAATGTATGATCTATAGAAAATGCTAATATAAACAATCAATAAAAATTGAATGTATCTACGATAATTTGTTTTAGATTTACACCAAAAACCAACATTTTGTCGAGAACCGATTTTGCGTAAAAATTCCCGTTTTTTCTTAATTTTTTGTTTGTTTTTCTCGTTGATTTTGAAAACGGTTGGGAATCTTAAATTTTGACCTACTCAACGCGCCAGCTAGATTCACATTCCCATCGAACAAGATACTGTGGTTGAAAATCGTAGCATTATTTTGACTACTTATAAATTGTGTACACAGACACAAATAATACAAAAAAATAAAAACCTGCACATCATTATGTAAAATCAATATATTCATCGCTTCACTCAGAATCTAAAATACAGCAAGATCAATGGTCAGCATAACATATTTATTTTAAATTTAAATTACCCACCAGGATAACAATGAGTTTTAAAATCGAATTTATGACTTCTAAATATTGAAATATAAACAAATACTATAGTATTTTATATAAATGACAACTGAATGCTGGTACCTATTTGTATAGTAAAACATAAAGTTAATTGTAATTAAATTTACCCAGCTCTCCAGGATGCACAACGAACTGTAAAGTGCAATCGACATTGTCGATTTTTCCAATATGTGTATCCATCTTCGTCTTTAAACTTGAGGCCTACGCCTCTAGAACTTCCAATCTCTCTAATGACTTTTTCCATTGAAAAATTATGATTTACTATTTTACTTTGAAAGCACTAAAGTCAAACAACATGCGTTCTACGCCTTCTACACTAGTCTAAAATACAACGATTATGATGGTTGACGAACGATCGAGTGATGAGGGCTATTAAGATTTAACGTTATTTAATAATATTATTAATCTGGAAAAATGTGTGCGTATCTTGAATACTGTATACTACGAATATTTATTGAACGAATTAAGATACCTATAAACCTATTAGGTACCTTATATCTTCATAAGTACTTAAATTATGGTTTCTGATTTACTGATTTCTGGGGACAGTGGCGTATTTACGGGGGGGGG
>NW_021779142.1:8894-10247 GCF_005508785.2 Acyrthosiphon pisum | reverse complement strand
CCAAAATTTTAAAAAATCTGACAATACTGCAACAGAAAATGAACATAATTTTAACAATTACGATATGCATTTTATTTTAATCAGTCGTTAACAGATGAAAGAAAGAAGAAGTTCTTAAAAAAATTTGGAAGCCCGAAACTACTTTTGAATTCCCTAATACTGTTATATTTAGTGGTAAAGATAAGCGATCCAAAAATTTAAAATTTCAATACAGATGGTTGCATACCTTTCCGTGGTTAGCGTACTCCGCAAAATTAGATGGTGCATTTTGTACGTTTTGTGTAGCGTTTGCTAAATCAGGAGCTGGCATAAATTCTCAAACACTAGGCGCTTTGGTTAGAAAACCTTTTCAAAATTGGAAACATGCAATGGAAACGTTTAAAAATCATGTAACACTTCAGTATCACAAACAATCCGTCTTTGATGCAGATCATTTCATAGATATAAAAAAAAACGTACATTTATCTATTGAAAATCAATTAGACACTGCTCGGGCACGACAAATTGTTGAAAATAGAAAAAACATTTCACCTGTTATTGAAACAATTATCTTATGTGGTCGACAAAATATACCTCTACGAGGTCACCGTGATTTCGGAAAATTAACCGTTGATAATAATGATGTTAACGACGGAAATTTTCGTAATTTATTACGCTTTAGAGCTCGCGGTGATGCTTCACTCAAAATACATCTTGAAAGTTCTGGTACTATAAAATATACAAGTCCTATTAGTCAAAATGCTATAATTGATTCATGCAATTCAATTTTACTGTAATGTATTGTGCTGGTATGCAAATTGGGCCTGATTTTAAAAATTTCTTGACGGTACGTTCAATTACCGAATGCACACAGTCTCCCTCATTTTGACTGTGTCCCTTGACCAAAAACTTGTGTGTTATGGAATTTATATACGAGTATTTTTCTACAGCATAGCGGTACATCGACAACATAAATCGATTTTTCTGCTGACCACAACAGTTGTCACTGTAAAATATTACGTCTAACTTCTCCCCATTCTGGACTGATTCTCTATCCTTCAATGATTCGATGTATTTTAGGACGCATGTTCCAATCTCATTAGCTCCGCGTTTTGCTTGTGTCTCATCCCATACGTAGCAAAAAACGTCAGGATTTTTTGATTTCAGTTCGTAAAGTGTAAAATTAAATACATTAATTTTGGATACATAGTAGAAACCGGATGCCTCTCCTCGAGGGCATTGAAGAACTGCCTCCAAGTCATAAACTGCCACAATCAAATTTTTATTTTCGCTATTTTTATCAGTTTTTTTTTCTTCACGAGATAATTCCTTTTCTACCAGATGTCGATCGTATTTATCTTTCAGTGTATTTTT
>NW_021779142.1:0-1106 GCF_005508785.2 Acyrthosiphon pisum | reverse complement strand
TTAACAGTTGAACGTAAAAGATAAAGCACGGAAAGTTAATATTAATTTAATTGCGCTGTATTTATTTTATTTATCATTTATTAGACTTTACTATAAGTATTATATTTAAATAAGTAATGATTCAATAACTACAAATCAAGTTTTGTTATAATATAGTTTCTACGATTTATATGTTGGGACATAAATTTAAGTGAGCAGTATCTTAATTTATAATCGGTAGTTCATAGGTACGCGAGGGTATTGAAAATATTACGGCGGTATTTGTGTATAATGAATTTCATAATGATACGAATCGTACCGGACGAACGTTCATAGACAAATAAACGGCGCTCCTGAACAAGCACTCGTCGCCGCCGTCGGCCGGTTGCAAATTGCGAATAGTAGGCGTGACTTAAACGCCGCGCGCTTGCGGATCGTCAAAACACTTAACAGCGCATCCTCTTGGTCGTTGCACGCGTAAATTTTTCGTGACACGTCCTCTTAATGCTACCGTAAAAGAGGGTGAATAGAAACTGATGGGTGAATAGAAACAAAATTTTGAAATAAGTTTCATTGGCCAATAACTACAGTCTAAGTATAACTATATTTGTAAGTTGTCGATGAAATAAGCTGACTATCTTATGAAGAATCAAAATATATTGATGACATTTTACCTCCATAATAATTGTTGATAAGAAAATTGATATGACCAAAAATTATTTTACCTCCATAAAATTTCCATCAACTTTGTTATCATGGTTCTCATGAACGAAATGTGATAACACCAAAAATTCTTTTTTCACTGCTGTGTGTGAATGCAGACAATTAATTAACGTAAGTATTAATTCTATTTAATTAATTGCTTATTTTTTATATTTTTTTTTAATCTTAACTTTTTGAATTAAGGGTGAATAGAAACATGCCAAATAGATATACGCCAGATCCGCGCGGCAAGCGATATAAAAAACCTAACAAAATAGATTTGGCAAATGCTGTTGCTGCTGTCAGACTCAAGAAAATGTCTTATAGAGAAGCTGAATCAGTGTATGGCATTAACTATTCTGTGATTTACAGGCATGTTAAGAATCCTAGTATAAAAAAACCACGGTGGCCAAACATCGCTTACC
>NW_021779141.1:3201-4467 GCF_005508785.2 Acyrthosiphon pisum | reverse complement strand
CTCAATATATGTTTGTACCTAACTTAAGAATACTTTTAATCTGAGTTAATTACAGATTTACAATATTATTATAACAAAAATCAAATACCATTAGGTATTACCTTAGCCACTAATAAAGAATCCAAATTAATGCTATTGTAAGAAAAGTATGATGGGAAAAGTATGAAATAAAATGTAAAATAATGTCCAAAACTAAAAAATATGAAGGGTTATGAATTTCAACTCCTAAATTCATACTTTGCATGCGATACCTACCAATATAGGTAACCTATATGCAGTATTCGGATTAGATATAGGTATACTTCTTTTTTATATAGATAAAGATAATGCAACTCAAATGTATCTAGATAGATACAAAAGATAACCTAACTCATATTTATCTAGATAAAGATAAAGATAAATACTTTTTTATCTAGATAAAAAAAAGACACAATTATTTATTAATTGGTTTTAAATGTAAGTATATTTTATAGTTGGGCACTAGGAACATAATAATAATAATGATATAAATAAAAATAATTACATTATTTATAAACCATAAAATTTGTTTGATAATCTGTATAAATATTTAAAAATGCATTTGTACAATTTCGCGATTTTTATCAATAAAAAATGTATCCAGAAGAATTTATTTATATTAGTAAAAAAATTATCTAAGATGAACGTTTAGATACCTTGTAACTATTTATCTAGATAAGATAAAATATGAACAAATAATTATCTAGATAAGTCCGAACACTGCCTATATGGTTCAAATTTCAAGTTTATCCCACTACAAGAAGAGCATTAGAAAACATTGCACTTTTTTCATTACACAATTTTTTTTAACCACCATGCATACCTAAGACATTAATGTCAACAATCAAGTATCATTTACCAATTTATCATTATTACTTTATAGCCACCTAATAAAGAATCAAAATGTATGATATTGTAAGAAAAATAACTGTGAAGTAATTAATTATGATTACCTATAATAACAAATTAAAATAATAATACTGATTTTGATGATTGTATGTTAAAATACAAATAATGAACTATGTTTGCCAACAATTATGTTTATGTTTTTTTTTTTTTTTTTGAGGGTGTCGTTAGATTATAAACTAATTATGTGTATAAAAAGGTAGTTATAAGGATAAATTATTTAGTTCTTGTAAATTAAACCTATACTAATTATTTCAATTAAAAGTATTAATGCATATTTAATAAGCTAGTGAACCAACATTTATATTACTTACTAGTTACTTGTTCTTCACATGGAACAGC
>NW_021779141.1:0-936 GCF_005508785.2 Acyrthosiphon pisum | reverse complement strand
TCTGGGTCTTCTAGTACGTCGTACTTGGTATGTTGCCGTAGCGAGCGGTGTCTGTGTTGGAGCACTCCTTACACGACGTCGCGGTGTACAATGATATTAATATTATTGTAAATTGAAATAATAATAAAAAAAAACAATAGGTAATCTAACTATTAGAACTAATCAAAATTGTATTGGGAAAATCCTTGAAAATTTGATGATGTATATTTTAAAAACTTAAATTTGCCAGAAATAATATTTATTTATGAAAACAATGAATATTTTGAGATAAGGCCTTATTGCATTGATAATTTAATTAACCAACTATTTAATATTTATATTAGCATAATTTTCTAATAACAAAATATAATTACTGATGACAATAATATGATGATTATTATTATTTCTTACATAATATTATTATTATATTATGAAGGTAATGATTTTACAATAATGCGTGATGATTTGTTTGTGTAGTGTGTGTGTCTATATCAAACCCGGATTAACGACTTTATATTATTGTATAATTTTCTACTACCTATACAAAAAATATACAGGGTGTATCTTATGTCATTGTACGCGGTTATTTTTTTTAACAATTATGAATCGATGATATTATGGAATTTCGTTAAAACAAAAAAAAATACGTGTTTTTTTATTTTTAACAGGCAATTTTTTTATACAATTTTTAAACACGCAGATGTACCAATAATAAAATCGACTTTATTTTTTCAAATTGTAACCACTATATTTTTTTATGGATTCTGGTAAAGCTTTTTTTCTGAACATTTTGACAGTCAAATGATCAATTTTGGTTCGCTAGGTTATTAACTATGGTCTTCTAAAGCAGCGGTCCCCACTACGCGGCCTTTTAGTAACTTTAGTGCGACCCGCACTAAAATTAAATTGTTCATTCTAAAATCAAAAATTCTATAAACAGTGAATAAAATGAACGTC
>NW_021779140.1:0-1494 GCF_005508785.2 Acyrthosiphon pisum | reverse complement strand
TAAAAAATGATGTTGAAAGATAAAAGTAAATATTAAAATCGTAACGATTATTTTGATTAAGAAAAAAAAAAATAATAAAATTAATAAATTTTATTTTTATTTTTTTCTTAATCAAAACCATGTTTATGTATCCCTATTATATGTAAAGGCTTTTAATGTTATTATATACAACTATCATTATAATTGGTTATTATTATTATTATAATTATTATCGCTTTATACATGCAAGAAAATTGTTAATATAATTCTTATTAGATATTATATTTTAATTATTACAAATATGTTGTATAAATAACTAAGAATGTATTATATTTTGTAAAAAGAAAATGTATTGAGAACTATTAAAACTTATTATGTTTATGTAAACCATGAGATTATATTATAAACATTGAATTCTATGATGTAAAAGATGTAAATAATGTGGAACTTATAGATAATACAAGCATATAGTATTTTTTTTATTTTTTTTCAAACGTATATGCTTGTACATATCTATATCTTCAATATTTTTTATTAATATTTTAACTGTGTTGTGAAAACTTGACAAATAATATGAGTTAGATATAATATAATATAAAGGAAAAATAATATTGTATCGCTTATAATTTTTATGACTCGACTTTTTTTATTTTATTCAATATATTGATTGATAGATAAATATTAATATTTACAGTAACTATATTCAAAGAGTCTAGTTCTCTGTGCAGTAAATGCACAGAATTTCTTATACATAATTTACATTTATAAAATGTATATTGTGATTGTTCGAATTCTAATTTAAGTTGTTTTATTTTTATGTTTTTTTCTTGTAAAATTCTTGTTTTCTGTAAACTATATTCAAAACTAATATGTAATAATATAATTAGTAATTATTATATCATTGTAAATAAATATATATATATATATATATACATATATTCAATGTTGCTTAATAAATAATCGTTTTAATTATTAGATTTATAAATTATACATTTCATACTAATGTCGTTAGCTAAAATTACAGATAATGAATTTTTCGCATTCATATGATTATTGTTGTGAACAAATTCAATATTATGAAGAGCAGATTGTAGCATTAACGAAGATTATTGATGAAAATAAAATTAAAGAGAGATACGAATATAAAGATCTTAAAAAACAAATTCGAAACCTCAAATTCACTATTTATTTAAGTAGAACAAATTCTAAACCAAATTTGTCTTATATAAAAGAGTTAAATATAAAATTAGTTTTATTAAGAGAAAAAAAAATGGATATATGTCGAAAATATAGTGATTTATATGTTACAAATTTTCGCAATCGAGAACAATGTTTCGGTAATAGGTTAGATTTTATTACGATGGCGGAATCCAAACGTGAAAGGTTTAGATCAGGTTAAATTTTTTTTTTTTTTTAATTTTTTATGAACAATTATTAAATATATTATAAGACAATTCTTTAAATTCACTATACAGAGAATTATAATCTTTGAATATAGACTTAAACTAAAATGTA
>NW_021779139.1:0-1923 GCF_005508785.2 Acyrthosiphon pisum | reverse complement strand
ATACGATATGTTATACCTTTGTAATAACGAATAAATAATATAGTTGAAAGATCATGAAAGATTAACGAGGTTTGTACAAGTACACCTATACAGTCCTTAAGTTCATAAGTACCGGTGAATATCATCGGGTACATTAATTATAACTATGCGGCCTTACTTTTCTCCAGATGTCCAGAGGGCTCTCAAGATGTCATGTATTCGAAAATTGTTCAATGAATACACTGTAGGTACAATACGATTTTATGTAAGATACACAATATGCATCTTCTTACCTGGCTTTTATATGACTATATTAGACTACTGCGTAGTATGGGATTACAGGTGATACAAAATACGCACTCAATGTGGTACGCGAGTCAAATAAAAAACGCACTGACGGTGGCTTGTAAAAAAGTCAGAAACCAGACGTCGCGCATATGACTTGGTATACTTCGTGACGGCCGGTTGTTGTCAAGGTGCGCTCGAACTGTTGATAGAGATGACACGGCTGGCACGACCAGAGAGCGGCAGGCGTGGCGATAACGAAGATTTATGGACTTACAAGAACTGGCTTTCTTTTAAAGAACCTTTTTTGGCAATCCCTAATTCTTTCTGGTGGTGAGTGGCAGTTGTCTTTATCAAAAGGTTATGGCCCTTTCAAGAACTAGCTTGGTTATTGTCCTTCCAAGAACTAGCTTTATTTTCGGTGGCAAAGACATTTTTTGGCTATTTTATTACTCTGGTGGCCAATAAAAGAAATCGACACATTTTACCATTAAAAATACGATGTTGATTTCTTAATTATACGGGTTGTTTTTTTAATACGTGACAATACTATAATATGGATTTTTTAGTGATAACGATTTATATATTAGGAGTTTCTCGCGTTTAAACTTGGCTGTTATTTGTTTATCTATATTTTATATTTAAGTTTGCTTATTATAATAATGTGTGAGTACTGTGAGCAATATAATAATCACAACACAGCTTAGAAGAAAATTAAAAAAATTAAATTATTTTTTCTATTTAAGAAAATGTTTATTATTTGAGTAACACAAAATTATACAAAATATTAAAAATTACCTACACCTTTAAGCTAAGCTATACATTTATAGTATTATTAATATTACAACTTAGAGTAACTTGCAGTTTATATGTACATTATACAGTTGTTGGTGATTTTGTAAACTTCCGTAACAAAAATTAATGATGCCAACCTATATGCATATCGATTACACATTATTATTGCATCAATTATTGTCTTATTGTGATGAAAACGATTGATTCATTTTTGTGGGAATCTCAACACATCGGATTTTCGTTTCACTTTAAGATGTTTATTTTGTGATATTTTTATATTTTTAAACGATATAGTAACTTTTTGCTAAAATATATTTCAAAAAAAAGTATAAAATGTTGTCATCTTTCATTTTCATAACAAGAGTGTTTTATATAATTTATTGCTCTAAGATTATGCAGTTATGTAGCCGAGGTGCGTCAACGCGTTTATGTACTCCTAAACTGTCGTGGTTCAGATTTTCTTTAAAGGAAACGTAGTCGGTAGACAGTACAGTGATAAATAATAATAAAAATAAATGCGCCTTGGTTTTAAAACACATTATAAGTTATAATATCCCCGTTGTGTCCGTCCGTCCATCCATCCGTTATAGTTACGATTGTTGATAATATTAAGACATTTATTTATTCACTAAATAACTATATTGTTCGTAGTTACTTTATAATATAGTTACTATCATCTGTATTAAGATATATTTAGTCACGATTGCTAATATTAAGATAGTTACTTATTTGTATAAATATTGAATATAGATTCATATTATATACCTAATTATATATTTTACCAGTTTATAATTTACTTTAGAATACAGTTTATTAAAAAGATTTTTAAATATAAATTACATAGTATTGGACTTATTGGGACTA
>NW_021779138.1:0-755 GCF_005508785.2 Acyrthosiphon pisum | reverse complement strand
GTGCGCGTTTAGTATCAGCCACGATTTAAGGTATATCTTAAATCGTGGTATCAGCATAGAACAATAGTATCAGCAATCTTGTCAGTTTACTTTTATCTTTTTGCCGCGGATTGGCATTTACCGTTTGGCGCCGTTCGTTACCATTTACCAGCTATAGTGGCTTTAGTAGTTTAGTACCTTGTCACGCACTCACACGACACGCACTACTTTTATCCCGCCAAAATCGTTTTGTGTTTCCATTTCGATTGTTCACCGACCCAGAGCAGAGAGCAGCCGCTGTCCACTGCCCTTTGTTAGTCACCACTCTGCACTCACTACTTCTCAAGTTGGCCATTTTCGTCACTGATTCCGCCGATCGCCTGTATTCCACTATTTACGTCATAATATCTCCTCATATTTCGATCCTGACGTGACGAACAACGACGATGATCTACTGTGTTTCGTGAGAACAGGTAAAATTAAAAACTGGTGGCTCGGGAGACTCGTTCTGCCGGACGTGTGTCTCTGATTTTTTTTTGGGGGAGGGAGGCCTAATATTTTTAAAACGATATTAAATATTATTTAAACACATAATTGTGAGAAAAAAAAACGCTATTTATCGTACTTAGTGACAAATTATTAGTTAGGTATAATGAACAATACGTATACATATTTATTCTTATAAAATATATCAGAGTAGGTAGGTAATCTATATTAACATAAAATTAAAATTAACAATAAGTATTTATATTCCAAAAAAAAAATGTTGAATTCAG
>NW_021779137.1:0-1181 GCF_005508785.2 Acyrthosiphon pisum | reverse complement strand
ATATTTATTATATTATATACTTGTTTTTGTTGAAAATTATAAGTGATGAAATTAATTTTTTAATAATTAAATTGTTTCATAAGACTGAAATTATCTTATAAAAATGTTTTAGTTAAAAATGTTTATTGTTCTATGGATTTATAAATAAATATACATTTATTTCATTCAAATTCTATTTTGTAACACTTGAACAATTCTGTTTCTCTGCTGTCTTCCTAACATTAAATATCTATTTTGTTGATTATTGTGAATTACATCATTATTTTCAACTTCTTGATATATTCCCATGTCATTTTCCTCTAGTTCTTCATATATATATTCAGGTACATTGTATGTAATACATAAATTATGTAAAACAACACAAGCATTTATGATTGCTGATGATTTCTCAGGATTATAATGTAAAGTTCTATCTTTGATCAAACATCTAAGAAGAAAATATGAAGCATAATGTTACACAAGAACCAAATACATAAAAAATCAAAATTATAGGTAGGAATATAAGCACCTAAACCGGGCTTTTAGAACCCCATTACATCGTTCCATTAAGCTTCTTGTATACATTTGCTTAGTATTATAATGTATTTCAGCTGCACTACTTGGATTTAATATTGGCGTTAAAAGCCACTGATGTAATGGATACCCAGAATCTCCTAGAAATTAATGTTTTAATTAACACTCACTAACGACAAATATTTTAAATAAAGTAAATAATATTTAATATTGTTTACCCAGTAAATAGTAATCATTCAAATCACGCTCGTGTAATTCTTGAACAACTGGTAAAACTTTGCTATTATTCCATATATGATTGTCATGTGTGCTCCCCGGAAACAATGCATTGACATTCAAAATGTTCAGTTTAGAATCACAAATCTTAAATCGTGTGAATATGAACAATTAGAAGATTTCTATTCTGTGTACATAATATTAGATTGGATTATTAGATATTTAATATTTACTAATTGCACATTAATAAAGTGGTAGTTTTTTTGATTTATGTATAAATATTCAGGATGCTGATTTTCAACTAAATTTAAATTTGTTGTGGGTGGAACAATTGCCACATGGGTACAATCTATACAACCAATTACTCCTGGAAATCCAGTTGTTCTATAAAATCTTATAACAACATTTCAATTATTATTAATCATATATAAAAATTCTTTGTTCCTGTTTAA
>NW_021779136.1:0-1026 GCF_005508785.2 Acyrthosiphon pisum | reverse complement strand
TACGTAATTTCGTCCAAATTGTACTTAAAATGACTATAAAAATAAACTGTTTAAATGTATATTTTAGATTTTTTGGTAACAGAATTAATTACTTACGTGGAATCTTGTTTTAAATTTTTAATTCTTAGATACAAAAATTGAACATTTTATAAATTTTTAAGTACAAAATAATTTTTCAAATTAAAATTTGATAAATTTTGTCAAAATTTGATCTTTAAATGCTTATAAAAAAAAATTGTGCCTATGTATTTTTAATATTTTTCAACTGATATTGTAACAATATATCAGGAGCTTTGTATTAAATTTATACACTTTTTGGCCCAACAGATAAAACTTTATTGATATTTATAGAAAAAAAAACTAAAAAAATTGAAAACTGAAAATTTCCGTAAACAGCTCAAAAAGAGTCAAAATATTTTCAAAATTGTATGGTGTATAGGACATGCTTATATAAACATTCAATAAAAATGTCATGTATCTGCAGTTATTAGTTTTTGAATTAGAACAAAATAAGGAAATCGCTACATGAGAAATCGAGTGAATATCCAATGTTGTAAAAATTAGAATTTCAAACGATCATAAAAATTTAATTTGACTTTCTTATAGATATTTTTTGTTTGATAAAGGTAGATAATCTTATAAGGAATCTTGTATTACATTTTCATATCTTAGATTTAAAAAGAAAAATTTTTATGAATTTCTAACTCGAAATAATTTGCAAATTTTCGTGATTTTTCCATATTTTGTCATTTTTTGAACTTTAAATGCTTATAAAAAAAAACTGTGACTAACGATTTTTAATATTTTTCATCTTCCTTTGAAACAATATACTAGGAGCCTTCTATTAAATTTTCAAGCTTTTTTATCCAACAAATAAAATTTAATTGATATTTTTAGAAAAAAAACTAAAAAAAAATGGAAAATGAAAATGTCCGTAAAGAGCTCAAAATAAATCAAAATATTTTGAAAATGTTATGGTGTATAGAAAATGCTAAAATAAACATTCAGTCAAAATTTCATGTATCT
>NW_021779135.1:0-1541 GCF_005508785.2 Acyrthosiphon pisum | reverse complement strand
GATATAACTACTATCATAGTATATTATAACTGTTAAATAATGACGATTTATTATGTCAATATGCATAGGAGATGCGAATTATTTGTATAATATTATAATAACGCCCATACGGGGAAGTCTCATGCCCGTATACGATTTATGATTTTATGAACGCCGAAAGAGCCTTTACAAAAATTAAAACTAGAGATACCCCTCCATACATAGAGTATACTCTATGCCAACATAGGTCCTACGGGTAAACAGAGTTTAACATCATATTGGTTTACGGGCTTGTTCCCTATGTTCAGACTTCAGATCATAGGTAAACGTAAACCGAATATTATAGAATATTATAATATTATATTATATAAAAATATATTTAAATATATATATTATTCATTAATTTTATGTTTGATGGGACTTATGATTGAAAGACTTCATTAAATACAGATGCGTATCACAAAATAACTTTTTTTTTGCATTATTCAAAATCTTTTTTTATGTTTGGGATAATATGATGTTACCAACTTATCTTTAGCATGCTTGGAATATTGTCTAATTATGTAAATATTGTAATAAAAATAAAAATGTATTTGAATTTTCAATTATTAGTATAAATTTAAATTTTGAGGTAATACCTTATATAAATATCTAGATAAAAATTATTTTATCTATCTATATCTAGATAAATTAAATTTCTACAGTATCTATCTATATCTAGATAATTTTAAATTCAGATATCTTATCTATATCTAGATAATTTTTTTTTATCTAAGCACAACACTGGTCAAATGACCTTGCGAATAGTTATATTGTTCTTAGAATGTGTCCGAAATTACTAGTTGACATATAGTTTTATTTTCAGCGAGTTCCAGTGGTTGCCTGTGTTCGATTAAGCTATGGTAGCAACACCCACTGTTCTCCCACTGTCATTAAAATTATAAACCTATAAATGTTAGTTTTTTTCTTTAAATATTTTGCTCAATAATTTGTAGTGTTAGACTTTGCCATGCTATATTAGTTGTATTTATCTACTAGGAACTGTATCACCTCGTTATATATTTATTCTAATCATAACTAACTCTTAATTAATTTATACTAATTTCGTATATTATTTCTACATCATTAATAATTATTCAATACTTTTTAATAGACTATTTCATATATTCGTCTATATACTTCAATAACGTTTCTGGTTCCGGTACATAATCCATATATTCGACCAGATCTTTGCAACACTGTGTACCTAATTTCCCTCTCCTTTTCGACATATCATATAAGAAAGTCACAAGGCTTTGTGTGATACGTTTAAGTTCACTTTCCGAAAATGGTTCGCTTAACTGTTTATTTGCTACTTCTATATGTCCAGGTAAACATTTTGGTACATTACCGCCGCCTACTGAACTTGTATCGTGTTCCCCATGTAAGATTGCAATGTCCAAATTGACGCAAAACAATAGATTTTTATTCCTATAATTAAAATATTTGGTTACTTAAGTCGTAATTATTTCTATCATCTAATTAGTTTTATATATATTTTATATTATTATTATTATTATTAT
>NW_021779134.1:0-1468 GCF_005508785.2 Acyrthosiphon pisum | reverse complement strand
TAGAGAAATCGTACGCAATCGTATATCATCGATAAATATATTTAACATAAACTAAACATCGTTATTTTAAAATACATATTTTAAGATTGTGAGCGCTGCGTAATTCTGCAACAGTTAAATTAATTATATTTTAGCATTTAGCACTTTTAACTCTGCCTGTACCAAATGAAAGAGATACAATGCATACATACTATAATTTATTATTATTGTAATAGTAAACGGGACAGGCCCTTTGACATTTATAATAATAGGTACAAGCATATTTATATGAGTAACATTTGTATATCATTTAGTATTAAAAAAAATGTACCTACTTATTATGGGCGGTGAGTAAAACAATACTCAATTTGTAAAACGCAAAACATTAAAACGTGACAAATTAATATTACCTATTATTTTATAATCACGATAGAACCATAGATGGATTAATATTTTTTGTTTAGTATCCGTCCTATTAATATTAAAAACCTTTATTAAGTCACAGTGAATAGGTACAAGTTTGTTTTTATTTGTTGCAATTCAATTATTTTCCTTTTATTTTATTTATATTACCTGAATTGTAATTCAATAATAAATTGTAGTCTACAGTATCAAGACATTAGTAATCACTGTATTACATTATAATATCAACACCTGTGAAATAGCCTAACTGCCAGTTTGTATTTGTCTGATACCTAGTACTGTATTTACATAATAATGGTCTGGACAATTTAATATTATAATCAGAGAATGGATTTTTAAGCATATTGGATCATAAACTATAATAACTATTATGTATAACGCAGTGGCGTACGCAGGATTTTTCAGTGGGGGGGGGGGGGGGCTTGAAAATTAGTTACAATTTTATTTGTATTTTGTCCAGTCTAATAATTTCAGACATTTATTTGAGGTATTTTAAAATGTTTGTAACTTTTCCACTTTTATAGTAGAAAAATGCTCTGATCATAAACATCGATGCCGGATGTATGTTTTTGGAAGCGAATTGGATCTAGTTGATACTTTTAGGAGGTCGAAATTGAAAATTCTTAGTGCTTTCTAAAATAATTGGAGAAAAAAAATGAAAATTTATTAAAATTGTTTGATAACCAGCTTGGTTATACCGTCCTCATTTGGATTGTATTTGATTAATTTAAATTTATTTTTCTATAAATATCAATAAAAAATTATTCATTCAGTCAAAAAGCTTAAAAATGTAATGCGTAAGTTTTTATTATAGCTAAAATATTAACTATACATAGGCACCATGGTTATGTTTTATAAGCATTTAAAGTTCAAATTTCGTCATAACCACAGTTAATTTGTAGTTCAAAATTTATAAAATATTAAATGTGTATAGCTAAGGCTAAACAATTTAACACAGTGTCTTTCATACTAGTAATTCATACTTTTACCTAAAAATTATAGATGATTTACGAAAATTGGTATGCAAATACATTGTTTTTTCAAAAATGAATTCATTCTGGTAAGA
>NW_021779133.1:0-1539 GCF_005508785.2 Acyrthosiphon pisum | reverse complement strand
AATTTATTTTAATATTGGAATAGATCAGAAAATACAATTTTAATTGAATAAATTACTTCTGGTCTGGATCTGCAAAAATAAGATAAAAGCACATGATAATTAAATAGTATAGTGAATAGAAATATAATTTATAATACAAATAAATATAGGAAATGGAAAAAAAAAAAAATGAAAAAAAAAAAAAAGGTAAAATTTTGGTTAAATTTTTATTTATAAAGTAATAGTAAGGGATAACAAATATAAGAAAAATATCTTAATGGAATAATACATATAGGACTATAAGTAAATTAATATTATATTATGGTGTTGGGATAAGACTTAATGATATAGATATATGTATTGCATAAAATGAAATATATTGTAATAGATTAAGGAATTTATATTATATTAAATTTATAATTATATTGGAATATTAACACTAAGATAAGATTATTATTGTAAAACTAAAGAGAAATATTGTTAAAATACTAACATAAATAAAAACTGATTGTAATGTATACTTATTATGATTATAATAATTATAATATATTGTGGATTGTACTTTGTATCTTTGGTACCTAATAATAATTGACATATGTAACAAGAAATATGTTGTGGATTGTACTACATATTCTTGAAAATAGTAATGTATCTAAATTATATATTGTAACCAAACATATGTAAACATAAAAGTGTAATAATTGATAAATGTAAACTTTTAGGAAGGTGCTCGAAGTGACGGAGAATTAAATTGAGTTAATTTTTCTCGGTTAAGCGATAAAAATGAACTTTTTAGGGGGGAGGTGTAACGGATAGAATCCGTTTACTTACAACACAAAAATATCATTATATATGAATAATTAAATTCGGCATAAGCGATTAGGTAAACGACCTCCTTAAACGATTTTGGCAATAGTCAAAATTGCAAATATACGAATACAGTAAAAGGTGAACCGGATAGTTAAAATAACCGAGCGGGTAATCGCGAGCCATATTATATTTTCTGAGAATACAAAACACGTATCAGTTGACAGGATATGGGGATTGCCAAAACCACAAGTAGATATACGTATATATGTATATATACGCAACCTATAGACCAGGATGTAATAACTGATAAATATTTAGTAATTCGCAGAAGAGATGACTCTCTACACAACAACACAGATAATAAATTAGCTACTAGAACATTATGGCGAATACGCAGATTAGATTAGGAATGTCGCAAGAGCGTGGCGAGGACGATGGTCAACCGGACCACATCCGTTAGCGAAAAGATAGCGTATCGATAGGCAGGGGGAGCAGGGACTCGAATATAAAAGGGAGCCTGAAACAGCCTGTATTCAGACGTGTCTACTCCAGAGCACAACAAGCACCTTCACGTCACTCTGTGTAGTAACTTGTCATTTATTACTGAAGAACATCTAAATAAACTACAAAGTATCTTTCATCTGTCTACATTTATTTATAACTGCCCTGTCAACAACTTCATCATCAACACGAGCGGTCTCGCTTCCTGCAAAAATCATAATATACTCGTAGTTAACGGCTATCAGAATA
>NW_021779132.1:0-1394 GCF_005508785.2 Acyrthosiphon pisum | reverse complement strand
CACTTCGTTACGAATAGTTTTGTACAGTAGATAATATACATTATGTGTCGTACTTTTTGTGCTGTGTGAAGTTTTTAAATTTTTGAATCGTTCAATTGCTCAACTCAGTCGACTTCATAATCTACTCTGGTAAGTAAATTAAAATATTTTTAAACATTTTAACTATAATATATACACCTATATATATTATACCACATACTATAATATGTACCACGATTTTGTGACATATGGAATAACTTATCTGTAAATCTGATTTATAGAAAAATGAAGATGGCTAAAATATTTATAAAGGTGTCGTCGTCAATTTTCTTTAATATGTTAGGTTTTTAGAAATTTTAATTATTTTCTCTTAGTTTAATATAATATGCAAGCATATACATTGCCCTATTACTATGATAAGTAAATGAGAAATTAAATCAAATTTCAAAAAATCTTAATTAACTATAGAAAATTAACGACAACACCTTAATAAATATTTTAACCATCAACATTTTTCTAAAAATCAGAACCAACTACAAATTGGCTATTTTAAATTTTTCGAAAAAATATATATGATTGTGTCTTATGTTATTGTACCCGGTTTTTTTTTTATCGTTCGTTGATCGATAATATGGAATTAAAAAAAAAACAAGTTTCTTTTTAAACAGCAAATTATTTTAGAAGTTTTAACATTTTTAAACGTGGAGTTGTAGACTATCAAAATCAACTTTTTTTCAAATAGTAACATTGTTTGAGCGCACCTAGCCTCTGCGCCTTAAAGGAACAGATGTGCCTTTACGCTGTTGCAATCTGAGTTGCACTGCTCTAAATTATCATACAGTAATAATAATAAATATAAAATTAATCAAGAAGCAACTTTTGATAATGATAACTTTATTTTTACCAAAAATATACAAAACAATATAAATGACTAGGTAGCCTTGTTGGCTCAACAATATAATAATGTGTTAAAAAACTAATAGGTAGCCCTGCTGGCTCAACACAATAATAAATGTATAATAATAATATGAGGCTCGTCAGCCTGTTACCTGGGATCTGGTGTTCGTTAGCGGCTTCAAACCGGAACGCTACCGTCTCGGGATGCACTAATTTTTACAATAAAAAATAATACAATGTAATACTAAAATATGTGACAAACCCGAGACGTGCGACTAACGAGCCACCAGATCAGACGCTTAAATCACTGAACATGCAATTCACCAACAACGAACAAATCATGTGCTTCTATAAGTATGTCTCTGAACGCCCTGAATGGGGAAAATAATATTAGAATTGCACAATGTAGTGACTACGAACGATACTTACAGAAGCAAATCACAGAACAGGCAACATGAACGAAGAAACAACGATGAAATTAGACACGAATTGAAAATGAGACGAATAAAATATTAATG
>NW_021779131.1:0-376 GCF_005508785.2 Acyrthosiphon pisum | reverse complement strand
GGGGGGGCTTTGTCCCCCACACCCCCCTTAATCCTAATACTATAACTAACTGCATTACATTAGCTTTAAATTTTTAATTAGAATGGGGTACCTAACATTGATTTCGCGGGGTAACTTTGATACCCATATATTTTTATTCACCAGAGTACCATGATAATTCAATTTTTTTTCATAAAATGGGGTTACTTTGATATCACATTAAGAAATATAGGTATCGAAATTGCCCGTTGTGTTACATTGATAGCATATAAAAAAATATTGATATCTCAAAAGATAATTTCAGAATTTTAAAAATTTAAACGTTAAAATATTGAACTAGTTGTAACGAATATTTCATTTTGAGAGTTTTATCGTTAACACTACAGAAGTTATCCAT
>NW_021779130.1:3171-4239 GCF_005508785.2 Acyrthosiphon pisum | reverse complement strand
ACCTACTCGTCGGCGGAGCCGCGGGAAATCCGCTTTCCGCGACCCCGCTCCGCCACGGGACTCCCCCCGGAGAAAGCACGGCCGCGCGCCGCCTATAAATTTAGCGGGGAACGCGAATAAGTCGTCGACGGGGAGAGCAGACGCGTCTATAAGGGATAAAACTCGACTTTTCCAAAAAATTATCGACCGACACGCACGACGGCGGCGCTCACATCGCACGTGATCTCGGCCGCGGCGGGCCCGAGGGGAAAAAAATACGGCCGCGCGCGGCCCATAAATGTAGCGGGGAAATCTGTAAAAATATTGAAAAAATTCTCCAAAATCGCCAAAAGTGATAAGAAATCGCCAAAAGTGATAAGAGAGAGTGATACGCCGCCGGGGACCCGTTTTCCCTCCAATTTCCTCTAGAGCAGTTCGGAATTACGACACGGTCTGCGCCCTGACGGTCGGGTAACCCTCGAAGGGGTAGCGTTTTATAGTATAAGACTAGATTCCGGCGTTTGTCATCCCGCCTGCGGCGGAAAGACTGTGTGGGCGGTGGTGCATCTTTGTCGTTTCGTCTCGGGCTGGGTTTTTCGATCCGGTCTGCGGCGGGAACGCGGGGTCGTCGGGTATTGTGTTTTGTCGTGTTGGCAGCCCTGGTTAAGCGGTAATTTTTGAACTTTGAAGAGTGTCTAGTCGTAAGTCGGGCGATTCAAGTCGATCGTACGACACAGCCAGCCAGGTAGGCAGTCCTAGGATCGCAGACGACGCACCGGGCGTGTATGTCCGGTTCTGGAGTGTGTGTGTTGAAATCGGAAATTCGGATTCTGAGTTTGAGTGTCTAGCTATCAGTCATCTCGGGTGAAAATCGATTCCCGAAAGGAAGCATTGGGAGTGTAGGTCGATCGTATGCAAGTAGCTAGTCAGGTAGGCAATCCGACTACGTCGGATCGCAGACCCCCCGGGCGTGTATGTACGGTTCTCGTATGTGTTTAAATCGGAAATTCGGATTCTGAGTTTGAGTGTCTAGCTATCAGTCTTCTCGGGAGAAAGTCGATTCCCGAACGGACAATCGGCTTGCGGCGG
>NW_021779130.1:0-1400 GCF_005508785.2 Acyrthosiphon pisum | reverse complement strand
GACGATTTAAAAGCATTGCTCAATAAAGCATATTATTAAAGCAATATTAAATATTATTAAATATTATTAATTCAATTAAATATTATTATTTATCAATTGTCAATTTATTGCTCATGATTAAACCTACCTATAGTATATATTAATAATAATATATTGTAATACACTCCATAAATCTACTACATAAGTAACATCAAACATCATATCATTATACACTTTAACTACCAGACTTTACTGAAATATATGTAGGATATGTAATATTAGTTTATTACATATACAATGTGTAGCTTAGATATATTCAAGTATATAAGAACCTTTCCATATAATCCAAACCATGTAAAATAATAAAATGTATCAAAATTATTAGTTATTTAATATCTTATTTCATATAATGCTCTCATAATTAAATCTATATATCAAATAATATACAGTCATATCTTTATACAATTTAATCGCCAGTCTTTAGAATATGTAGCAGTATTTTAACCTGACCAAATGTGACTCAACTAAAAACAGTAATATAATATCCTCCATAACATTTTTATTTACCAAATTTGAATCCCTCAACCAACTGTAATATATTATTATGTAGGTACTACTATATTAAGTAGGTTAGTTATATTACTATTGTCTATTCAAGTATAAAAGAACCATTCCATATAATCCACCCCATGTAAAATAATAAATAGTTAATTTCATATAATACCCAAACCTACCTGTATAAGTTATATCAAATTGTATATAGTCATATCCTTATACAATTTAGTTTTCAGACTTTAATTAAATACATAAAGTACTATTTTGTTTATTAATATTGTATAATGTAGAATATGCAGCAGTAATTTCTATGCTATACTAAATTTATATAAATGACTCACCTAAAATTTGTAAAAAACTTAATTACAAAAATATTTGTAATATCGAAAACCTACTACATATTATGTTATATACCTAATATTTAACGATTTAGGTGCGTTGCTCAATAAAGCATATTATTAAAGCAATAGTCGTGGATGTCAATTAAATATTGTTATTTATCAATTGTCAATTTATTAATTTGATATTATGCTCATATTAAACCTATTATATGGTATCTGCAGCAGTATTTGTATGCTACACTAAATTTATATAAATGACTCACCTAAAACCTGTAATATATCAAGTACCTATTACATAGTATGTTAATAATTTATATACCACATAATCGAGCCTATGTCTAACGATGCTTAGGTGCGTTGCTCACTAAAGCATATTATTAAAGCACAATATGTAGATATTATAGCAATGGCTGTGGATGTCAATTAAATATTGTTATTTATCAATTGTCAATTTATTAATTTGATTTTATGCTCATGATTAAACCTACCTATAGTATACTATTAATAATAATATATTGTAATACA
>NW_021779129.1:0-1029 GCF_005508785.2 Acyrthosiphon pisum | reverse complement strand
TCAGTTTCATTTTTTTTAGTTTTTTTTCTAAAAATATCAATAAAATTTTATTTGTTGGATAAAAAAGCTTGAAAATTTAATAGAAGGCTCTAGTATATTGTTTTAAAGGCAGATGAAAAATATTAAAAATCGTTAGTCACAGTTTTTTTTTATAAGCATTTAAAGTTCAAAAAATGACAAAATATGGAAAAATCACGAAAATTTGCAAATTATTTCGAGTTAGAAATTCATAAAAATTTTTCTTTTTAAATCTAAGATATGAAAATGTAATACAAGATTCCTTATAAGATTATCTACCTTTATCAAACAAAAAATATCTATAAGAAAGTCAAATTAAATTTTTATGATCGTTTGAAATTCAAATTTTTACAACATTGGATATTCACTCGATTTCTCATGTAGCGATTTCCTTATTTTGTTGTAATTCAAAAACGAATAACTGCAGATACATGAAATTTTTATTGAATGTTTATATAAGCATTACCTATACACCATACAATTTTGAAAATATTTTGACTCTTTTTGAACTGTTTACGGACATTTTCAGTTTTAAATTTTTTTAGTTTTTTTTTCTATAAATATCAATAATGTTTTATCTGTTGGGCCAAAAAGTGTATAAATTTAATACAAAGCTCCTGATATATTGTTACAATATCAGTTGAAAAATATTAAAAATACATAGGCACAATTTTTTTTTATAAGCATTTAAAGATCAAATTTTGACAAAATTTATCAAATTTTAATTTGAAAAATTATTTTGTAGTTAAAAATTTATAAAATGTTCAATTTTTGTATCTAAGAATTAAAAATTTAAAACAAGATTCCACTTAAGTAATTAATTCTGTTACCAAAAAATCAAAAATATACATTTAAACAGTTTATTTTTATAGTCATTTTAAGTACAAATTTGGACGAAATTACATATTAAAAACCTAGGATAACTATTTAAGTTATTTTGTTGTGATTGTATAATATTATTCGGGGGTACTTGAAACTTCTAAAGTATACTATTATATATCTATGATAGTA
>NW_021779128.1:0-859 GCF_005508785.2 Acyrthosiphon pisum | reverse complement strand
GTTTATATAAGCATTCCTATACACCATACAATTTTGAAAATATTTTGACTCTTTTTGAGCTGTTTACGGACATTTTCAGTTTTAAATTTTTTTAGTTTTTTTTTCTATAAATATCAATAAAGTTTTATCTGTTGGGCCAAAAAGTGTATAAATTTAATACAAAGCTCCCTGATATATTGTTACAATATTAGTTGAAAAATATTAAAAATACATATGCACAATTTTTTTTTATAAGCATTTAAAGATCAAATTTTGACAAAATTTATCAAATTTTAATTTGAAAAATTATTTTGTACTTAAAATTTATAAAATGTTCAATTTTTGTATCTAAGAATTAAAAATTTAAAACAAGATTTCACGTAAGTAATTAATTCTGTTACCAAAAAATCTAAAATATACATTTAAACAGTTTATTTTTATAGTCATTTTAAGTACAAATTTGGACGAAATTACATATTAAAAACCTAGGATAACTCTTTTAGTTATTTTGTTGTGATTGTATAATATTATTCGTGGGTACTTGAAACTTCTAAAGTATACTATTATATATCTATGATTTTACCACGGTTTTTTGTTGATGTATAACGCGTTATAACTTATAAGTACCTAATAGATATTATGATATGATTAATTTGGAATTTATTATAGGTACCTATTATAGGTCAATTTTTTTTTAATACCATAGATAAGTATATATATGTCTAATACATAGACTGATATACCGTCTCCGCTCAGAATCGTTTTTCTTATACAGTGATATTATATCATTGAATTCAAATTTAATACTGTCCATTATACAGTGACCCACTTCTAACCTACTGTACAGCAGAGCGACATCCACTTACCCACCTTTTTTTTT
>NW_021779127.1:0-1320 GCF_005508785.2 Acyrthosiphon pisum | reverse complement strand
AATTAACGGTTTTTTTTCGTGGAATTTAATACTTGAAATATGTCATGATTACAATAATTATTATTATAGTTGAATTTAATTTCCCAGCTATTTTTAAATTTTTTTCCCCAATTAATTGCCGTCGAGTATTGCTTATCTGTTGTGATTTGTGAATATCACATATATATAGGTATACCTAATTGTATAACTATATTATATTTATAAATACCGTCATAAACATCGTCGTCGACCGTCGTCCTCGCGCGCTGATTCCTATTGGCTATTACGAAATAGTTGGTGGAATAGGGGCTTAGTCCATTTAGAATTTACGATATTTTAATACTGTCGTCTGTCACAATTTATATTTTATACATTGGTCAATAATGTTATTTTGAAGTTGTTGTTTAAAGTGTTTAAAGTGGTTAAGATTTAAATTATTTAAACTTTAAAGAATAACTACATATTATATTATACACGGAAATTAAAAATGAAGAACCCTGTTCTTGAAATGTATTTTACGTATGATATAAATAAAAACACAAGTAAATGTAATGTAGTGGGATGTACCAAGTATATATCTGGGAAGCATTCATCAAACTTGGAGAAACACATTTTTGCCCTTCACAAAAATGAGTACAAAGATTTAACGGAGGCCAAGTTGGCCAAATCTGGTGAAAATGTCCAGTTACATGATAAAGCTATGGTAAGTAATAACTAATAACTAATAAAGTATATAAATATTAAATACATTAAATAATAAATATTATTAATTATGATTTATTAATATAATTGACTAGAGATCCAGAGAGAAAAGATAAAAATAAATCATCTATTTAATATTTGTCCTTTTTAATAATAAAATTATGTTTAATTTTTCAGTAAATGTGTAGGTATCTAACAATAATAACTTTTTATTTTTAAAGAGAAAAAATGAACAGTCATTAATGTTACAATTTGTCAAAGTTCAAAAGAAATCTATTCGCATAGACATAAACCAACAGGAATTACTAGATGCTTGTGTTGAATTAGTGACAGTTAATGGGAGACCCTTTAGTTTGATGCAGGATTCCGGATTTAAAAAAATTCTTAATCCTATTCTTGAAGCGTTTGGGACAGGTAATACATATTAAGTATATTTACAATTTTGTATAACTACCTAATTAAAAGTTGTATATTATAGGTACTACTTAATCAATTTATTAAAAAAATTATAATTATATTTATATGTTCTAGGTATATCTATTAATTCTCAAAATTTAAGGGAACATATAACAACGACGGCTTCTAGTGTATGTGAAGAAATATCAAATGATATGAAAAATCATATGGTGTCTTTAAAAA
>NW_021779126.1:0-626 GCF_005508785.2 Acyrthosiphon pisum | reverse complement strand
TTTAAAAAGAAAAATTTGTATGGATTTTTAACTCGAAATAATTTGCAAATTTTCGTGATTTTTCCATATTTTGTCATTTTTGAACTTTAAATGTTTATAAAAAAAAACTGTGACTAACGATTTTTAATATTTTTCATCTGCCTTTGAAACAATATACTAGGAGCCTTCTATTAAATTTTCAAGCTTTTTTATCCAACAAATAAAATTTTATTGATATTTTTAGAAAAAAAACTAAAAAAAAATGGAAAATGAAAATGTCCGTAAAGAGCTCAAAATAAATCAAAATATTTTGAAAATGTTATGGTGTATAGAAAATGCTAAGATAAACATTCAGTCAAAATTTCATATATCTACGGTCATTTTTTTTAAAGTTACACCAAAAACCAAAATCGATTTTCTCGACAAACAGATTTTGCGTAAAAATCCAACTAGATTCACTTTCCTATCAGAAAAGGTACTGCTGAAGAAAATCCAAGCACTTTTACTGTCCTAAAACGTGATGACAGACACAAAAATAAAAAAAAAATAAAAAAAAAAACACACATCATTGTAAAATCAATACATTCATCGTTCCACTCAGAATCTAAAAAATAATGCATATAATAAATATACGCATATTTTTACAT
>NW_021779125.1:0-5406 GCF_005508785.2 Acyrthosiphon pisum | reverse complement strand
CTTTGGAAGACAACTTCTCACATACATTGCACGCATATAATTTTTGGCCAGTGTACATGCGACGATGTGTTGGGAAATGACAACTTTCACTGAACGACCATCACAGATTTTGAACAAGTACAGTTTTTCTACAGTGTGCGTATGACGTACGTTAATGTGTTGTAAAATGCCAACTTTTACTAAATGATTAGTCACTTAATAAATTGGTTATCAAATATATTAATTTATGATAAGTTTTTTGATATTATATAAATGTAATTAATTTTACTATTTATATTATTGCTGTAGATTGACTTAATTTTTGGCGTAAATACTCCATTTATTATATTAATATTTATTTATTGTATGTTTATTTATTTCATATTAATATATTTTATGATCGTTATTAACTTTTGAGTCAATTGGGTATAGGTGTATGCTTTATTTCCTCCATCGTATAAATAGGAAATAGTATAAAATTAATCTAAATATCTAAAAAATGTAATGGTGTACCTATGCAAACATAATTATTTACGTAATAGTTTCAAATACCCATGAAAAATATTTTTGAATTACAACAAAATAACTATACTCCGCGCGCTGAGAGAGCGCAAGTTTCCCGCGCATCCAAATGATGTCGCTCCGCGGTTTCGAGGTCTAATTTATCCCACCAAGTCGATTGGTCGTACGCCGTCGTAAACCACCGAACGCTATCGCCTGTTATCGAATTACGAGTCACGACGACGCGACGCGCGACGGTTGACGATGTGAGCTAATCATCCGACGGTGGGAGTAGCGTTGGTGGGAGATGCGCCGACTACGACGAGTTTTGGTCGCCGCCGACTTGCGCTCTCTCGACGCGTGGATAAATTCGTTATTCTTTGTTTAAATATCCAATTATTTCAAACACAAAAATTTCAAAATTGTTCATAATAATCAAGGATTATATTAAGTCAAATACATAATATAATATATAGTTTATAGGTAGTAATTAATAATTACATTATTTACATTATAACTAATAATAACACTTATAATTTCATGCGCCCATCTTTTTGGATTGGCTTTTCTGTCTGGTGCATATTCTTTTTGTTTTGATATAAAATATGAATGTCGAGCAGGACTACCTTCAATAAACGAATATATTAATTCTACTGTGCCAAAGAAATTGCTAGCTGTGTTGTGTCTTCTTCCAGACAAGGAATTTACTAAAACCAAGTTTAAATTGTGACTAAAACAGTGAGTGTAAAGTGCATTTGGATTTATTTCCTTAATTCGACTTTATACTCCTTTAGTTGCACCCCTCATATTACTTCCACCGTCATACCCTTGGCCAACAAGATTTAATACTAAAAGATTATTTTTACTTAGTATGTTTAAAAGAAGTTCAGCTAAAGCTTCTCCAGTAGTTTTATTAGTTTCTTGCAGAGCAATAATGTGTTCATAAATGGCATAATTTGGATTTACAAATTTAACATACCGTAAAAAAATCGAAACTTGTTCCTTATGGGATAAATCTGACGTTTCATCCATTAAAATAGAAAACGGACCACATTTAATAACTTCTTTTAATATGTAACTTTTAATACTTTCGCCAATAATAGATATCATTTCATTTTGAGTTTCAGGACTAAGATACATAGCATTATGAGGTGAATTTTTTAAATGATCTGCTAAAATACTGTCACCATTATTTGCCAAAAATTGAATAAATTCTTTGAAAACACCTTTGTTACTAGACTTACAACTTTCATCATGGCCTCTAAAAGGAAGAGTCAACTTTCCAAACAATTTAACAACATTAAAAATTTGACTCAAAATTAGTCTATTTTTTTCAATAACAAGCTTCTTCTTGGTTTTTATTTTTTAATTTTCAACAGAAATTATCTCATCAATAGACTTTTGGGTTAGAAAATGTTTTACCAAGTTTACACTCTCAAAATGTGTTTTACTTTCATTATGTTTTGGGAATCCTTTACCTATGAATCAATTATTAAATAAAATATAAATTTAACTTAATAATATTTAAAAATGTAAATGAGTAAATCTTGCATTCTTGCTTATTGACTAATAACTATGATACTTTTATCTAATGCATTTTCCAGTTATTAAAACCAGTGGTAAAGAAAACACTACTTTTTACTCCACCAGCTATAACTGTAGAACTTTACTTTGTAGATGGCATCACACGACAGAAAAAACAAAGGGCCGCTTGTTTTTCTAAACTATACTCTAACCAAGTGAATTTGTTATACCTTGAAATAATAAATATTAAAAATAGGTAATTTACACAAAACAAGAATAATTTAATTAAAATAATAATATACCAATCCGCTCTAAATTGTCTACCATTATCCTTGTTGAATCCATGTTTTGGTTGAATAGGTCCATGTTTCAGATAATGTTTAAATACATGTTCATTACGAATAATAACTCTAATGTTTTGAGATGGCTCACACGTCTCAAATTCCTTACAATGACAGGTAATCTCATTCATTTTAATGTATTTATTTAAAAAAAACAAATATTTATTGGACGGAGGTATCAGGTAATAGCAATATTATAATATTATATGAATTTAAAAACTATTATAACATTATTTACTTTATTTTGATAAGCAAATAAACGCGGATGTTCCTGCTATCACTATTAGATATTACGGTTTGGTCGTAAACTCGTAACCATGCTGGTTTCAATATAATTATCAAATCATCAACAATATTATCAATCAATATTTATAATCACTTCTTTTCAATATGCATTTTTTTTTTTAATTACTGAATTTCGTATTAAGAGTTAATTTTCAAAGGAGGTTGGGGGGGCAAGTGCCCCCTTTGCCCCCCTCCCACCCTAACTACGCCACTGCCGGTAAATGACATTTTTGGGAAGCAGTTATCACTAAATTAGTAATCTGTAGTTTTGAATATAGTACTGGTTATTATTTATGTTAACAACAGGACCGTTATAAAACCCGTAGGTAACCCATTAATTTATCAATGGTTTCAAGCCCTAAATTTATATATATGCATAATAATATTATGTATTTTAACCTCAAAATCTTAAAAGTGATTCAAATAGATTAAAATAGACGTATGTGACATTACAATACGTGGTCATTATTAATATTATTACATGCCTAGGTGATACAATGTATAACAAAAAGACCTGACAAATTAAAAGTATAATAGTTAAAGGTATAAAAAAAAACCCGCGAAGTGCGAGTCAGACTCGCACACGAAGGGTTCCGTACTATCATCAACTATAAAAATGTTGGCAACACTGCTTATAATATATATTCTAGGATTTTTAGTATTTGTTGTTATAGTGGCAACAGAAATACATAATCTATGAAAATTTCAACTTTTTAACTTTCATGGTTCATGAGATACAGCCTGGTGACAGACGGACGAACGGACAGCGGAACCTTAGGAATATGGTCTCGTTTAACGTACGGAACTCTAAAAATGAGATGTGTGAGCCCCCCATTACACTCTGGGGGAGTAAAACTTCTTTCATAAGTATCGGGGCCCATGAAATTATAAGTGAATTAGGGAGAGAGTGAGAAAAATCAATACAATAAAAGTAAACGTGCACGCCGCCGCCGCAGTGCACGACTTGCAAAATAAATAATTTACAAAAAGTGTCGTTTCATTTTTCCTGTCGTTTCATTTTTCGCTACGATTTTTTCCACTCACACCCCAAGAACGAAGTTTTACTTCAAATGGTGGACAAGTTGGTACCACTTTGCTGTAAGTACAGTAGTTGTAATGGTTGTGTTTTATTTGTATACGAAAAACGATTCTAGCGTAGTCCTTATAATATTTTTTTTTTTTTTTTATTTAATGATAAGGCTTCAACAACTAAGGTTATTAGCCTGCAGAATAGGTTATAACAATGTAAAATTATAAATATTTACAACTTATTGTTTAAATGTATATAATAAAAAAAATTGTATATAGCTTCTGTGTTTTCTTCGCTGAGGGCAAGTCGGAGAGAAGATGAATTTTTGAATATTTTCCGAGCTACGGCGTATTTTGGACATCTAGTGACAATGTGGTCGATCGATATAATATCTTATAATATTATTAATTTGTATTAGTTACTATGGTGATACACAAACGTGTCGTTTCATTTTTCGTTACGATTATTTTCCACTCATACCTCAAGAAAAAAGTTTTACTTCAAAAATTATGATGGCTATAATAGTTATATGAATAATAAATAATTAAGATTTACTTACCTATATCTAATAATTCTCCAAAAAAATTATTTTGAAAAAACTTTTTACGTTTAAAATTAATTTAATCTAAAAAAAAATTGGTATTTTAAAAAATAAACTATTACCTATAGGTACTTAAATAAAAGTTTTTATCATGAATATTTTTCTACAAATTAGATTTACAAACTGGCTAATACAAATTTTTCCAAAAAAAAAAAAAATACTAAAATCTTTAGTAGGTATTAAAAAATAAAAACCATCAGTGTTATGCCGTACTTGTAGCGCCAGTGCCTATACATTATATATGAAGCAATACATTTTAAAATATTGATTAGCCCAAAAGTTATTTCATTTGTCAGGTCATTCTGTTACACTTTGTATAATTGATATATTAAGTACGAACAACAAACAGAAGGGAACAAAGACATGTTTTAATCTACACTATATCTTAGTGACTTGGTGACTATACAACTTGGTTTATACAACTTAAAATTTAAAAAAATTAAACTAAACTTTCAGCCACCATTGGAGACCTTTTCCCCTCCACCTTCAAATAATACATAAAGGCTTGACGAGCGACGACACAAAATGTATCTGGCATACTAAAATTAACTTTTATAAAGTTTGAATTTTGAGTAATTAAATATTTACGTGTTTTGGTTATTATGAAGTTACGCGGCAGACAATGTTTAACAAAAGCCTTATAATTAAGACGTGTTGAGTTGACCTCTATAAGCCAATGAATTATCTCTGTTTGTTGACTTTCGTGCAAAATCACGAACACCCACAATGATTTACGCGATGTTAAAACCCTTTGTAAACTTTGCCACGCTGCGTATATTGACCAGTTTTACGAGACTGCTTAATTAAGTTCCGTGTTAAAGTGTCCTTATAAGTTTGCTTCATACTCCGTGTAATTAATATTCGTCCAATTATGTTTAGTTTTCGATGTACTATGAGTACCGTATTTATATGTTTGAAATATAAAATATATTGTACAAAATAGAATGTACCTATAATTCAATACTTTTAGCACGGACATTTTTGATTTGTACCAAAAAGCTATTTTGTATTGATATTGTATTTAATTTTATATCGTACACAAAAATATTTAAAAAACAAAAACCGTATATTTGATGGGTTTTATTATTCATTGCGTTTTCCTTGAGTGAATACCTCGCCCAGTGCGCAACTATGGCCAGTCCGTA
>NW_021779124.1:0-1194 GCF_005508785.2 Acyrthosiphon pisum | reverse complement strand
CACACTGTCGATTATCGACTGAGTCTGACTGTCTGAGGAATAATTTGTATTTGTGCGTAGTGTGAATAGCCCGTTTATTTTTATCAATTCATTTATATTATACAAAATATAAGCTATTTATAAAAGCTATAAATAATATACTTCATTGGTGATTACGTACACAAATTCATATGGTCGACTATTACAATTTACAGTACCTACTGCAGTGTGCGCTGACTGATTCAACTGCAGTACTAGAGTCTAAAACAGTAAACGATTTTTGTTTTATTTTGAATTTTATAATACAATTATTATGTCAATAATTCAGTACAATTTTGAGCCTTTGGTTACCGATGTTGATAACTATGATTATTTGGAAAACGAAGAATCAGTTGTTAGTTACAACGATAGATCTAAATTAGCTGTAACAGATTGGTGCTCGTGTGGAAAATGTGAAAAACAAATAAATGATCGTGAATGTGTTTGTTGTTTTGAACTTGTGAATATTTTTAAAATGTGCACAAACAATGAGTGTATAACAAAAAATGCCACATTTTCAAAAATTATATTAGATGAAGACATTTTAAAAATTACCAGACAATACAAGATTTCAAAAACAAAGAATAAAACAAAAAAAAGAAGTTTACAATCAGCTACTATGGAAAATAAAGCATGGCGATATATTTGCTACAAACAGTTTACACTTTGGGTTAATTCGTGGATACCAATTGGAAGAGGTAAGTAAATTTATTTTCGATAGAGTTACAGTGATAAAATCATAGGTAGGTAAAAAAATATAGTAATTTATTGTTTATTGTGTTTGTTTTATACTATAGGGAATAGAGTTGTTATTCCATCATGCGTGGTCACAAAAATTCGTGAACGTTATCCTGAAGAAAACGGATTATATATTGGGTTTTCAAAACCCGTGATTCATGTAATCTATTTCATATTATAATAATTTAAACATTATAATTCATAATATAGTGCATAAAATAATAATATGTAAGTTGTTAGTTTTATAGTTGTTTAAAACCTACTATTACACTTCTATTCAATTTTGTGTTGGTACTCACCTTTATTGAATGGTAATATTTTATTTTGAGGTTTTTTTACACATTTATTTTAGTTCTTTTATTATTAATTATAAAAACACATTTGTTAATACATTACATGACAGATTATAATATTATTAAATATACCTATGTAAATTTT
>NW_021779123.1:0-802 GCF_005508785.2 Acyrthosiphon pisum | reverse complement strand
AAAAAGTCAAAAATGCATTTATGACATATCATGATATGTTTAAGTTTCCAACTACCTAGTTGACATTCTACATCTAAAAAATTGCTATAGCCCTATACAGGGACGGATTGGAATTTCGGACCAGCCCGGGAAAATACTTTTTCACCGGCCCACTATTTATTGGGAGATTGGGGGCAATCGGCAAGTGTACTATACTGAAGATAGTAATTTTTTTTAGTATTTTAAAGGGTATAGTCTACTGTAATCAGTGTTATTATAAAATCAACCTTTAACAATAAAATGTAATAATAAAAACAATAATAATGGAATAACAATAGTATTACCTACATATAAATGTAACATAGTTAAATGTTAGTAATTTTATATTTTATATTATCAGTTTTATTGTATCGATATAAAAATATAACGAAAATACAATTACAATATATTATTCAATCGTATTTGATACCATTTAAAAGTAACACATATGATGCGTGGCCGCGTGGGTGTGATAAATCCTTGTACTAAATTATTGATTTTGAGTGAATTTAGTCAGATTAAAACAAATACAAGCAAATATTGGCGTATTGCTATCAATACTCTAAAAATAAATCTTATTATAGGTCTAAAATAAACCTTTGCTTCTAAAAGTAGTATTTTTTTATTTTTGTCTCAAATTTTTTCAGTTCCTCCTTTTCGTTTTTTAGTACAGCCTGATCCATCCGTTTCCATTTTATTTTAGAATTCGCAACTATTACTATTGTAATATAAAATATTTTATGAATTATTCCTAGCTAAGTGCTTAGTAATTGAATTTTAAAAT
>NW_021779122.1:0-839 GCF_005508785.2 Acyrthosiphon pisum | reverse complement strand
AAGAATCCGGAGTTCATAAGAGGACAAAACACATAGACGTGCGATACCATTCATACGGGAGAAAATATGAAGATGGGCAATTTCAACTACAATACATTGGAACGGAGGACCAGATTGCAGACATTCTAACAAAGCCTTTGGTCAAGGAGCGTTTCGAGAAATTGCGGTCAGCCATAGGAGTGACTACAATTAAAGAAATTATTAATTGAGGGAGGGTGTTGAAATATACAATTAATATTAGTATTCAAACCATGTAAACACACGTGCGTGTACAATGTCGTTTTCTAATAGATACTTATGCAGTTGCGATATAGCTGTGCAACACTTTTACTATCGCTTTCTATATTGTATACGGATACGGGATGACCTCAACTAATCATATATATAGGGCCTTTGAAGCATGTAAGAATTACTTGCACGGGCACCGTCGTACAGTGCGTATACGGTGTGTGTGTACAGTCACGTTAAATTGTCCAGTTGTACGTTATTATATATTATACTTATACATAATCATATTGTCGTGTTATTCATTTATATTAATACTAAAACGGTTAGTCTGTCACGCTGCACTTTCAACAAATATTTAAAATACTTTGTAAATGAAGCACAACATTTAATCACAAATGGTATTCGTATTCAGAGTAAATTATATAGTGTCATAATTAGTGTATTTTGTTGCGACACGCCAGCAAAGTCGTTTATCTTAAAAATTAAAGGACATAGTGGTTTTTTTTCTTGTTCAAGGTGTGAGATTGAAGGCGAATATAAAGAAAATAGAATGTGTTTTCCTTATCAGTGAACCAGACAAAAGATCTAAAACAAGAACTCATAGTAATTAT
>NW_021779121.1:0-5018 GCF_005508785.2 Acyrthosiphon pisum | reverse complement strand
TTCACAAACATTTACTTAGAAAATGACTCACCTTTGTAGGCTCACGCACAGAAAGAATAACGTTTTGTGAAATAACTTTTTTTTATGACAAATGTCTGTATCCATTAGCAGTTTATTATTATTAATAGCAACTGTGGACCGACTTTTTTTTTTTTTTTGTCAGCGACGGGTGTTTATTGTGAGCGTTCCGACTAGTATACAATTATTTTATTAGTGGCGTTTTCCACGATACACGATACACGCGTACACCATTCGTATATAATAATATATGACGTCGTTATGTATTTCGGCATTTTTTTTAACGATTTAATTCCTTGCTAATTGACGAATTATGTCCAATTCATACAAATCGATTCCACCCTTTAGGCGTGAACTATAACGCTTACAAAAAGCTTTACGGTTAAATGTCGAACGAAAAAGTAACTATATAGGTACGACCAATTTAACTGAGTAGTGTTAAAGTAAACCGACTGACGTGGATATTATGGATCACGCACGATTGTGCCAATATGAAATGTTAATAAAATAGTATATTCGCGATGTCATATTATGCATATTTATTCTCGCTCACTATGCTGGTAGGTCTGATAGTTTCCAAGTACCTATATGTTTTACATTCCAATATTTCATCATTAATTTCATTTGTACAAACACCATATAATAATATGTCACCGCAACCGCATATATATTTTCACAATCCTTTAAGTTTCAACTCAACCCTAAAGTTTCCCGTGTCACTTTATAAACCACAGGCCTATTATCGGTTAAGTTACATATTGTTATTCTGGAATACTTTTATAAATAATCCAATAACATTTTCATGTAACTTTTGTGTACTCGAATAATATATTACATATTAAATAGTTAAATTATATTTAGATCGGTTTACAAGTCAAGCAAAAATATAATGTTATAGTTATATTATACGTATATTATAAGTATACGAGCTTTTCTGCAATAATTTCTTAACTTGAAAAATTATTTTAAATATTTAAATGATCTACACACTCATTACATACTTGTACTTTTATATTAACTTGTATAGTCATATTATATGGCAAACTCATAGCATAAAGTATTAAAGCAGAAAGATACGTTTTGAAATTTTTCTGCTTTAATAAGTTTTGAAATTTCCAACGAAACTTATTTAGACGTCCGTGTTATTTAAATATTCTATGACATTTATTAGCTATACATTTTTAAATAATTCAATATCATTTTTTAGATTCTCTAGTACAAATAGAATAATATTACATATAATTTATTCCAAAAAAAAATAATAAGATATGTTATTCAATACTGATTCGTAGTTTAAAAACTATGTGCGCTTTGAGATTTCAAAACTTTGAATTTCGCATTGCAATAATTAGAATGAAAACAATTTATTTACTTCTAATTAAAATTTAAAAAAATCCTGAAATACTTCTATTTTATAGCTACGATATTATTATAACGGCATGGTGAGTTTTATATTCGCTACATTAACTATAATAGATTGTATTTTATGTTTTTTCTTTGAACCCTTTAGAATTAATGCAAAAAATATCCAGTCTTCTAGAAATGTTGTAAAATTATTATTAAATTTTGTGTTAGTTGAACAAAAGTAAAGCAGAGATGTTTAATTACAAAAAAAAAAAACTATGGACATAGTTGTTTAATATTAATTATAATAACTTTATATTAGAACATATTTAAAAATATTTAAAAATATTTCAATGAAGAACATTAACAGGGTGCAATTTTCTGATCTAACATTGCTGTTGGATTTGAGTAAAATAAATAAATTAAAAAACTAAAAAGTGTACTACTAAATGTTAAACAATATACGCACGTATCTAACATTATCTATACTTATACGTATTGTTATATCCCGTGATCGGAGGTATTATTTAGTAATATGATGGCGATGGTTATGATAATCACGATAATGGGGGATGACATTTTATAATCAAACGTATTCGTCAAAGGGTGCCAACGTGCCTTTATATGTTAAAATGTTACATTATAGTGGTCGAAAAAATTTTTTCAATAAAATATAACTATATTATATATTATATTATATGGTCGTCGTATGCACTACAGTACAAAAAATGTCCTCTCTTCATTCCTCTCCGATCAGCTGATATACGCGTATACCGCTCCAGTGCATGCCGAGTTGGAAAGCTGCACCGAGGCAGCGTGCGTGCTTGCGTGTGTGTGTGTGTGTGTGAGGCTGGGAAAAGGGGATGATGGGGTCGTAAGAAAAAAAAAGATTTATTAATTACCGACAAACGTCAGGGTTATTATCCCTTTTGCACGCCGCTGTCGCCACTGCAGCGGGGCCGACCCTGCAGCACTGCGAGCGATCCACTCTCGTCCGATTTATTAAATTTCCGAAAATAAAAATTTCTACTCCTACACCGCGCCAAGTGGCCTCCTCTTGATGTCCAAATATGAATTATGATATATACGCACGGCGCACATACACACTATACATATCTATATATTGTATGTGTAATATACATGATACACATATATAGACTCACACATTTGCACGCACGCGCACATAGATGAGTATAGCGAGCACACTGGTCTAACGGTGGCGGCTTTAACTGAATATGATATACGCAGGCTCTCGTGAATTCCATTAATCCATCAAAAAGCGGTGCCTCGCATACACACACGCACAAAACTGCAAAGTGTCTCTATTTATCTCATTTCCTCCCCCTCTCGCACTCTCACTATCTATATTACTGCTATACGGCATATTTATATAATATATATATTATGTGTGCGAGCAATAATAATTACCGGGCAACAGAACCACGCTTCCCCGTGATCACCCACCCAATCATGTAGCTAGTAGAGCCACTACCACTACTTTATCCTATTATACTGTCAATGGTTAAAGGCACACATTTCCAGAACTACCATATTTGTGTGGGTGTGTGTGTTTGTGCGTATGAATATTAATTCATACATGAACGTGTTCGAAATCCTTTTATTTCGTATACTGCACCCGCAGACACAACTGCACCAGTCCATTACATCTTGTTTTGAATATTCGTTTAATAATATTATATTATTTACCACTATCACTGCAGCGCGTGTTAGACTTATAAATAATAACAATTGGTAATATTATAGCTGCAGTGGACATAGTATAATATAATATAAATATATAATTATATCGTACACCACGATAATATCACGTCGTACCACATGCTGCACATGCGAATGTGTAGATATGAATTGCGTGTGTGTAAGAGAGAGAGAGAGTGAGAGAGTATGATTGTGCATCAAACAATAATATTTAATATTATTGTATAGGTATAACTTGAAATCTTAAAACCTAAAATTACACATCATAGTGTCAAATAAATATCGAACAATATAATGACTGTTTGAAAATTATATCATATCTATAAAACATACAGAAATTAATAAGTTTACCATGATTTAGAACCTTTGAAATGGGTTATTAGAAAGATTATTAAAGAAGCCAAATGTAATGAAAACGTTTTCTTTGAACCAGTCGAACTTAACTCCTAAGTCTATTGTTTATAGACGATTACAACCAATAAGGTGGTAGTAGTTTTTGTTGTTGTCATTTGTTATACCTAGTTGGTATCTGTGATACTTATATTAAATTACCTCTTTACACGAATATTACGGACTCAGTAGGTGTTCCGATGATAAATATAATTATATAGATGCCATATCATATTGAAACCGTCTACCCTTTGGGAACATATTTCATGCGAAAAAGTATTCATGGACGTAACTACCACAAAAAAGCCACAACACGTTTCAAAACCAATGAATATAAGGTGACTGCTCCGACAACTTGACACCGTCACATACATATATATATTATATATGTATATATAAGCACACGTCTTGTTTCGCTCAGAAACCAAAATAATTTATTTTAAATTAAATGTTGTCCATCTATATTGTTATTAATGAAACTTCAAAACCGTATTATTAATACTGTTCAATGTTCATACCCGTCATAACGCATTCATCATGTTATTAACAGTGTTTAAGTTTCTACATCGATGGACGATAAACGTTAATCGAATTTGTTTGTTTTTTTTTTATGCGACCATATGCGTTACCGTTACGTATATATTATAATCATATTGACTATAAAATATATTTTTCAAAGTATTATGAATTCCAAGATTAATTTTATAATCTGTATTCTGTAATAAACTGATAAATGTTCACGTGTTAATAGTTAAATATAAATCCATATAAATTAATAGCATGGAAGTTTCGGTTTTAGCGAGAAAATACTATATTTTATTGAGTTGCTAAATATTGTTTTATTTGTAAATATATATTAAATATCAACTGTACCTATATGTATAATTAATTTATGTATGACATCTGTTTATTACAATAGTATAAAAAAATCAAAATTATACTTACTGTATGATTTTAGCCAAATTTATATTTTTTACTAAATGTTTTAGAATCGGTTACGATTATTGAAAATTTCACATTGTATATTTTATCTTATAAAAGCATATTTTACTTTGGATTATTTGTTGGGTAGATCAAAATTATTGATGTTTATATAATTTTATGAGACAGTGTTCTTTAAGTTCAATTTATATTTTCATGTGATCGAAGTAAACCAAATATACATAATATCTCACCTGTGGATCGTTCAATCGACAAAATAGGTACATTATAAATGGGTTAAATGACCTGCGTGATGAATTCATAATGGGGACATAATCTAACCATAAATGATTGTCTATATCAGATTTGTGGTATTATATTATTTATAATGTGATTTAAAAAACAATATTCTTTTTTAAAACTTTGAACGTGCGTAATAGCAAATAAAAGTTTTTGACCACAAACAGTATATATTATATTTATATATATAGATATCTGGCTGTCATAGATTAAACCGGAAATCCAGCGTTTCTTAAGTTGAAATTCGGCCCGAATTCAATTAAGAAGCATTAAAGGCTTGAGAAAAAGGATACGTGCACATTTAAACTGATTTTCAAAAATCAAAT
>NW_021779120.1:0-800 GCF_005508785.2 Acyrthosiphon pisum | reverse complement strand
TTAGAAGGGTTTCAAAAACGTGAGACTATACGTATAATCAGCGCCGGATTGAGAGTATTCGGCCCGCCGAGATTTTAAATATCCATCGGCCCACCCCCCCTTCCTGAAATCACATATGGTCCAAAAAATATTTTTCTTTTTTCTTTATCCATGACAAGCGCAGTCTTAACTACTTTTTAAATTAAATTATTGCAAATACGTAAATGAGTATATTGCACAATTTGCACAAAATAAAAAATATTATAATACATACCTACATTACCCATACTAGTATAGTCGTATATTAGTATATATTTAGTACGGCAAACAAAATATTTTAATGTAAGGACGCACTAAACCACAGTAAACATAAAAACATGTAACCTTTTTGATTCAGGACTGTGTAGTCGATGTAAAAAAAACTAAATTATCAAGTTATTTCAAATAAGTTAATAAGCAATAATGTGAAATGTAAACTTGTGTGTTGTGTGGAAGTGTTACGTACACGTGTGTGAGTTGCATTAATTGTTGCCCGTTGGACGATATTGCGATAATAGTGGGAAAACCCATACAATAATAATTACGGTCAATTGGAATTATATTTATTTTTATAAACATGCAGGCAGGACGCAGCACACGACTATTATTCACTTGGTACATACTGCAAGGCTCTACTGCTCTAGCGTGTATCATTGATTGACAATTTATTTATTCTTGAGAATTTAATAACCAATACACTATACATCAGTATTATACAGCTGACGCATCTATTGTTTTAACACGTGTATTTGGATCTATATTTTCTATATCACTATCTAAAA
>NW_021779119.1:3320-4255 GCF_005508785.2 Acyrthosiphon pisum | reverse complement strand
TATTACCTTCCTCCAGATGTTCGGAGGGCTCTCGAGATCGTGTATTCGAGAATTAGATCAAATACACCGTACAATATAATTTGTGTAAAAAAAACACATATATATTAGTACTGCATTCAATGTAAAATATTATATTAAATGCCTTACCTGATTCGCAGTTTTTCGTGAATTGTGTTGAAAGAGTTTTTAGATTTTAGGTGACACAAGGTAATATTTCAAATATACAAATCGAAATAAAAACGCACTGATTTTGACTTATCATAAGAAGTCCAGTTGTCGCTCGTGGAAATCGATGTTGATATTTTGAGAGGTTGTTACTCGGTGGCTGGTGCTCATGCACTCGGTGGCTGGTGCTCATGCACTGGTTTAAGGGACGATACGAATATGTCTACCAGAGAGTGGTAGGCGGTTTTTATCAAAGGTTTTTTTTGTACTTCCCGGACCTAGATTTCTCTTCGGCGGCAAGGACCTTTTTTTATCATTAATTTTCTCTGGTGACATATATAAGAATTCTGCACGTCCTGCACACCACGGAGTGCCAGTACGCGCCGATTTCTTAATTCGTGATCGCATAATAGGGATCGTACCTATTTGTCGATGACAATGATTTTATTGGGGATGTTCGATTTCTACAAGCGACAGTCTGGCCGTTATTTATTACTGTGTAGGATTTTAGTTTATAATTATAATGGTGTGTGAGCATATCATTACATATTATAGGTCAATTTTTTTTTAATACCATAGATAAGTATATATATGTCTAATACATAGACTGATATACCGTCTCCGCTCAGAATCGTGTTTCTTATACAGTGATATTATATCATTGAATTCAAATTTAATACTGTCCATTATACAGTGACCCACTTCTAACCTACTGTACAGCAGAGCGACATCCACTTACCCACCTTTTTTTTTTCGTTTGACTGACAGCA
>NW_021779119.1:0-1060 GCF_005508785.2 Acyrthosiphon pisum | reverse complement strand
AAATTAAAATTAATTTTTTGTGATGCGTGTTTACATTAATCTTTTAATTTGAGCAAAATATGACTTAAAAAAAAATAAATGGGTGGTGCGGCTAAAAATATAAAATTACCACAAACTGCTCGAGAATCAAAAATAATTTCTGGTATGTTTAATAAACAGACAAAACTTAAGCCGATAAGCAAGCAATAAAACAAAAAATATATATTATAATTTAAGATAATATTAATTTGTAAATATATAGTATAATACCTATATAATAGAGTATGGGCTATAACTTATAAGTGATGAATCAGGTAAAATTGATTTATAGATAATGCAGTTGATATATTTTCAAAAATAAATAAAAGAAAATATCCTAATAAACTACTATAATATTATTGTTTATCAATATAAATATTGCCATATAATAGTTTGTAGACTTTTAACTGATAGGTATAGAATTGTTTTTCTAAAATATCTGCTACCTTCTATTTAAAAATGATGTTACCTAGTTAATAAAAAGTGTACCACAAAAAAATGTAAGTAGTTAATATATGGTTGCGAGCGAAGCGAGTGGTTTTTTTTTACCCATTCGGGCCGGTCAAAACCTTTGCCCCCCTCTATTAAAAACTGAAATGACGCCACTGGTTAAGAATACTTTTCAAATGTGGATTATTTGGAGAGACAAAATGATTAATTACCATTGATAAGTAAGTACAATTAATTAGTACTATTTTTTAATAATCATAACTCATAAGTAATTACTATTGTTATGTAAATATGTATTAACTGTACATCTTTTTCAAATTATTCCATTTTACTATAGGTAATGTATTTCTATAAAAAGTTTCATTAATGCCTGCAGAAAGATAATATTGCCAAGAAATTTGAAAATTTTTTTTTTTTTTGTCACGAGAAAGTAATGAGTTACTTTTCTATTTGAAAAGTAAAGTAATTTCATTACAATTTTATTTGAGTAACGAGTAAAGTAACTTAATTACATTTATCTCTAAGCAACGAGTAACGAACTTAATTACTTTTTAAAAGTAACTTACCCAACACTGAGTGGTATAGTTAGCTT
>NW_021779118.1:0-1056 GCF_005508785.2 Acyrthosiphon pisum | reverse complement strand
CTCTACTCTTTACTCGTATCAATTATCTGAAATTAGTTTTTTCTCATCCTTTAAGTGACTTATTAAATTATGCATTGTTTTTATTCTATTTTTTAGACGGAAGTTAGCTAATCTCAGTTGTTTGATTTTTTTAACATGATTTTTGTGTTCATTCTTCGAGGCAATCCAATATTTTAATCTGCTGTTTGGACTTTCTATATCGTCAATACTTTTGAAATCCCTTGCATAGAATTTGCGCTTCCTGAAATCATACAATATATAATTGTATAAATATCAAAATTAAAACATACCCGTACAAATTGATGTCTACTTAAATTTGTTTATAGGTACCTTAATACAAATAATAAGGGATATTTAAAAAACAATTATACCTACCTGGATTTTATAGGCATTGGTGTATCTATAATGGAAGAATTTATTGATTCGTCTGAGTCTTTGAAAACCATTTGTTCTGGTATCATACCTTAAATTCAAAATGGTTAGGCGAGTGGTTAGGTTAGTTATGCAACAATATAAAAACATAAATAATTAATTAGAATACATACATTGAGTATCCTGTTTATCCAACTGACACTCATCATCACTGAGGCATGTTTTGCTCAAATTGTCAGGAAATACCTCAACGACGTCATTGTTTTCACTTGGAAAAAGATTTTTATTGATAACTACATTAAAAAACAGTAAAAGAAATAGATATTGTGACACATTTATATGTAACATAGGTACCTAATTATGGTAGGTAGTAGGTACTAACGTTTTTTAAACAAACTAGGTAGTGCAGATTTGTCCAAAACCTTTTTACCATTTATTCCACCTTCAAAATAAGCTGATTCAACAAAATGTTTACTACAAATCACACTGTATTTTGTTGGCTGAAAATCTGGCTGAAATTGTTTTATTTGGTGGACCCATTGTTCACCAATATTCCCTTTGGGTATACTAAATTAATATCATAGTTGAGTAATATTATACATATAATATGAGTAAATATAATTACATAAATTATTTAACTGGCAATATAATATCTGATATCTACTCACCCATGCATTTTAATAC
>NW_021779117.1:0-1594 GCF_005508785.2 Acyrthosiphon pisum | reverse complement strand
AACTCTAAAACAAATGACCGTAGATATCTGAAATTTCACAGGTTGTTTATATTTCCATTTTCTATGCATGATAAAATTTTCAAAATATTTGATTTGTTTTGAGCTCTTTACGGACATTTTCAGTTTCCAATTTTTTTAGTTTTTTTTTCTATGAATGTCAATAAAATTTTATTTGTTGGATAAAAATGCTTGAAAATTTAATAGAAGGCTCCTAGTATATTGTTTCAAAGGCAGATGAAAAATATTAAAAATCGTTAGTCACAGTTTTTTTTTATAAGCATTTAAAGTTCAAAAAATGACAAAATATGGAAAAATCACGAAAATTTGCAAATTATTTCGAGTTAGAAATTCATAAAAATTTTTCTTTTTAAATCTAAGATATGAAAATGTAATACAAGATTCCTTATAAGATTATCTACCTTTATCAAACAAAAAATATCTATAAGAAAGTCATATTAAATTTTTATGATCGTTTGAAATTCAAATTTTTACAACATTGGATATTCACTCGATTTCTCATGTAGCGATTTCCTTATTTTGTTCTAATTCAAAAACGAATAACTGCAGATACATGCAATTTTTATTGAATATTTATATAAGCATTTCCTATACACCATACAATTTTGAAAATATTTTGACTCTTTTTGAGCTGTTTACGGACATTTTCAGTTTTACATTTTTTTAGTTTTTTTTTCTATAAATATCATTTAATATAATTTAAAACAAGATTCCACGTAAGTAATTAATTCTGTTACCAAAAAATCTAAAAAATACATTTACGCAGTTTATTTTTATAGTCATTTTAAGTACAAATTTGGACGAAATTACATATTAAAAACCTAGGATAACTATTTTAGTTATTTTGTTGTGATTGTATAATATTATTCGTGGGTACTTGAAACTTCTAAAGTATACTATTATATATCTATGATTTTACCACGTTTTTTTGTTGATGTATAACGCGTTATAACTTATAAGTACCTAATAGATATTATGATATGATTAATTTTGAATTTATTATAGGTACCTATTATAGGTCAATTTTTTTTTAATACCATGGATAAGTATATATATGTCTAATACATAGACTGATATACCGTCTCCGCTCAGAATCGTTTTTCTTATACAGTGATATTATATCATTGAATTCAAATTTAATATTGTCCATTATACAGTGACCCACTTCTAACCTACTGTACAGCAAAGCGACATCCACTTACCCACCTTTTTAAAAATGTATCAAATCCGTTAATAGTACTTTGTTGTATATTTATTGTTCAGCTCAAATTAGATATCTCATACTTACTTTTATTTAATAAAGCCAGGACAAGATTTTGAAAATCTAAAAAATTAATATATTATTATTAATAAATTAAAAATCAAACAATATAAAAAATTACATTATAATAGAATTTAGGTTTATAAAAATAATCAAGATATATTATTCTTTTTAAGCAAGTTATCTAACATGGAAATTGTTGATATGCATACAACTTAAAACATTATACTGCAATATGCACTATATAATTCTAAGATAACTTTTTAAATTCTGTACCCATTAGAATTTAGATTTTTAAACTAAACTACACAACTT
>NW_021779116.1:0-822 GCF_005508785.2 Acyrthosiphon pisum | reverse complement strand
TGTGTAAAATTAATTAATGCGGTTTGTGGAAATTCTATGTATTTTATTCAGGTATACTGACGGTTTTTTTTTAACCAGTGCAAAATCTCACAAGGAAGTTTGTATTAAAACATCAAGCTTTTTGACTAAGGAAAAAAAAATTTTACTGACAGGATATCTACACCGAAAAAAACCAAAAACACTGCGATATCATGGAAAGAATGATATGTGTAATATTAATTGATCTCCGTGGGTTTGCATTTCTCCGAATTGCTTGATAAATTTATATTTTTATCTAGTTTGTTCTATTTTAGAATACAAGGCTGGGCATTAATGAGTTTAAAAGTTAAAGTTAAGTTTAAAAGTTAACTTACTTTTAACTTTTTAACTTAACTAGTTACTTTTGCTTTTCACTTACTTAACTGTTAACTTACTACATTTATTTTTTAATTAACGTGAAATTAACGAATTAATTTTTCATTTTAAGAAGTTAAGTTAATTCATTTTGTTTTTAAGTCCTTATATTTCACTATTTTGGCCTATTTCGTTTTCATGTCAAAAAATATTTAGGTACCGTGAATTGTTTAAAGTTAACAATTTATATCATTCAAATTTAGCTTTTATGGAAATACTGTATAAACTATAAAGAATAAACACTATATAGCAGTAGCATGGCGAAGTGAAGTATTTTATAGGGCAATTAATTTGTAGAATGATCTACCTGGTAAGGTACTACCCCTTGACTACTTAATATAATACTTATTGTTTAAGTTATTATGCTTATTAAATATCATCTTTAGATGAAGTTAATCTTGTAGGTACTACAATTTCTCACTAAATCCA
>NW_021779115.1:0-888 GCF_005508785.2 Acyrthosiphon pisum | reverse complement strand
TTAATATTACATAAGTCTTTTCTTTTCGCTTATTACTTAAATGTATACTGTTTGTATATGCTCATTCAAAACTACATCATACTCTTTAATTACCCAAACTAATTCTAAAAAGTTACCGTGATTGACAGATCTATCTTCTAAATCATAAGCAGCTTTAACTTTACCTCTATAGTATTATTTAAGTATTAAGTACTTTATTAGTTATTAATTATTAGTAAATAATGACTAAAATTAAACTTATTAATTAACTTATTTTGAATAAAAATTTTAAATGTAAATGTTTGACAAATTTGCTAAACTAGAAAAGTTCAAAAATCAAAATGTAGTTTTAAAAAATTAAAAATCTTTATAATCTTTATAATCATGTCTGGTCAACTTTATAATATAATTAGGACAGGAATATAAGTTGTAAATATACCACATTATGTAAAGCATCATTTTCAACAATAGATGTACGAGGACGAAGACTAGAGGATTAGAGATTTTGATCAGTTTCTTTATATTTTGATCAGAATTCACTATTCTGTACGTACTAAAATTTGTTTCAGTGCTTGTACCTACTAAGTACTAACACATATACTATTCATAAATTATAAATTGACAAGAAAAAATTAACAACAAAAATGCATGTAAATTATCAAAACTGGGAAGTAGTATTAGTTAAAAGTTAAAAAACAAGTAAGCAGTCTTCTTCTTCGCCTTCACCTTCGCTTTCATCCAACTATTTGGGATCGGACACCTTTGTCCTAAACCTCCACTTTCAGTGGCTAAGATGTATTTAAATGCCCAGTTTTGTTAACTACATATTTACTCACCTGGATTATCAATTATATGACTATCTGATAAATAAATAACTTAATCATTTAATGGTGATAGTTCTTCAATTGT
>NW_021779114.1:0-1351 GCF_005508785.2 Acyrthosiphon pisum | reverse complement strand
CAAAAAATCAATCAACCGTTGTTTTAATCATTTTTCAAATATTTTGGATATGGAAATAGATGGAGAGACATAGGTCTATAATTTTTACAATGATCAATATTGCCGGATTTAATAATTTCGTTATTAATCTTACCTAAGACTTCCTGAATATTCGACAGTTTTCTGATGTATTATGGTCATCATCTCCATTATAACATGATCGCTTTCGGTTGTAGTTTATTTTGGAGACACTATATAAATCGACGCAAAATTCCAAAAAGAAAGAATGTTAAATATAGTGCACACTGTTTTTTTTTAACTAAACTAAATAATTAAATTTGTTTATTATTCAGCGTCGATATACCGACCGGCTAGGTAGTATCCGTGGCTATCTCGTTTGAATGTTTATTTATTTTCAGCCAGCAACGTACCTTTTAGTATTTTTATTATTATATTATTTTTACGCGGATTCACGCTTATAACAAATATTTTAACTTCGCACAATTATCTGTGATTCACTTTTACTTCATTTTTATGCACTTTGTTATATTATACTATATTATGTTGTCACGTTAATATGGGTATATAATATTACAATGTTTTGTCATTTGCGTTGTACAATAGTTTAAGGTATAATAAGCGTATAAATTGTATATACATTTTTTTGTACCTCGGTGATTTGAGTGAATATTACACAACACCCCTATGCAGTGGCGTAAAAACCGGGTGGGCAAGGTGGGCAAGCGCCACGGGCCCCGGGACCGAAGGGGGCCCCAGCCCAATATACAATACCTACACTATTGCCCATTGGTTATTTCTATATTCGTCATTCGATTCAAAATTTCACAAAAATAGGTATATTATTTTGATATCTGAAAAAAATACTAGGAAATACGGACCTTATATTGGTACTATATGTAGGTATAATATGGTTTATACGCTAATAAATAATAATATATTATTGGAGGCCCGATTTGGGAAAAAAATATTATCTACAACGTATCTCATATCTGGAACGACTGGAACTAATGGTTTATTAACTCAATGGCTAAAAATAAAATGGGAAAACAAAGTGATAAAGCCAACAACAACAATACTGTTATATCATTGCTTTCTAGTAAAGTTCAGACATTTTTTAATACAGTTCAAGACGTTTACAACTTTTTTAGTGTAAGTGCACCTAGATGGGCTTTACTAGCTTTAGGGAAAGAAGTTGAATCAAAAATACAAAAGAAAACCTTAAAGAGAGTTTGCCCAACACGATGGGAAGCACGCCACGACTCTGTATTCGCATTAAAGGAACGTTATTTGGACATAATCAAAGCACTTACTCATATTCTACTTACGTCTCATAAATCCGATGAAACAAATT
>NW_021779113.1:0-788 GCF_005508785.2 Acyrthosiphon pisum | reverse complement strand
TGAGAAAATCGAAAAATGACCTCTCTAAAGTACCATCTTGATCCAATTTTTTTAAAGATAAGGTACTATCACTGAAGTATTTCTGTAACTACAAACTATAATATTAGCTTTAATAGTTGTAACTAAAAGCTAATAAAAAAAAAAAAAAAAACTATAATATCATGATAATATGTTTAACGGCGTTTCATGATTATTGTTTTATAAATTATTATAAGTAAGATGAAAAATCCACAACAAAGTGCTTAGCGTATTACATTGTATGCATGACCAAAATTCAAGAATGTTGTAAAAATGTGGTTTTAAAATAATTAGTACAACAGACATTCCGTCATTCCGTCAAAATCCTAGTTGGTTTTATATTTAAATGAACTTTTAAGCGAAATTCAAATTCTTAAATTTAATGAAAATAACACTTGCATGCTATGATTTCAAATGCATTTTCTAAATTCTTTAAACTGTTTAAAATAGGGTTTTAAATAAGTCTGGTTTGTGTACAACTGTTGTATACTGTTTTAAAAAAAGTTTCCATGCACATTTATTGCTTCTGTATTTTTGAGAAGTTACATTAGTTGGTGTATATATTATGCATGCATTGTTGCATGATGCATATGTATCAGTGCCGTAGCCAGAAAAAAATGTTGTGGGGGGCACTTAATTTTTTTTCTCTAGCCTTTGAAATGCTAGAATATCTAATTATGACACATTTACGCAAAATCATTTTTTCTATGTGTTTAAGTAATCTTAGAGTAAAGTCACCCATGACAAAAAAGATAGAGAATAATACTTTT
>NW_021779112.1:0-837 GCF_005508785.2 Acyrthosiphon pisum | reverse complement strand
CCGTTTACAATTCATAGTTTTAAATTTTACCAGTCGAATTCCGCGGTTTAACATTAGTTTAACTATTGTAATACGGAACCTTTATAAGAGGACGCTACACCTGCGTGTGTTGTTTCTGTCTTACACACGCACGACATAGGACATTTTCGTTCACTATTCTCAATAGTGAGCTGTTAGTTATGAATTATGATACTAGAGTGAATCGACCTATTATCAAACTTTTAGGTAAGAACATTATTTGGGTCTTAGAGTGGGCGATTTTTCGATATTTTCATTTTCGAGAAAAATAAGGGTAGTGAAGTATCAAAAATTAAAAATTCTCATATCTCGCTTGAAAATTAAAATATTAAAAAATCACCCACGCTAAGACCCAGATTATGTTCCTAACTAAAAGTTTGATAATAGGTCATTTCATCCTATCGCCATCAAAACCAACAGCACACTATTGAGAATAGTGAACGACAATTTGCTATGCCGTGCTTGTGTAAGACGGAGACAACACATACGGGTGTAGCGTCGTCTTAATGTGTTGGCTTTATTTGCATGTCACCGGTCAATACAATAATCATGCCAGATAAGCTTATCGATGAACTGAGCATCCAAAAAAATAGAAAACAGGATTTTGTATTATAACTATTTTTTTTGTTTATAAACACGGGATTGTCGTTAGTATGAATTTATAATAAATGCTATTAGGTACTATAAAATTTGTGTTGATTCTTATTTCACCATGATCCACACTAAACTCAACAAGTTAGAGGATTTTAAAAATGTATATTAAATTCGTATTTATTGAGTGTACCTATTATTATATATTTCATCCCCCCCACCCTATCA
>NW_021779111.1:0-973 GCF_005508785.2 Acyrthosiphon pisum | reverse complement strand
TTTATAACGAGCTGTATATTTAAAATAGAACAAAACCCATATGAGGTTGTCTCTGAAATATTGTTCTCTATAAATTTCATAATAGGTATTTTTTCTCTAAAATCACTTTTTAATGCTGTTTTGTTTGTTTTCCGTAAACATGTTTATGTTGTTCGAATTAATTTTCATTGCCGTGATGTGCTGCCACCTGCCTGCCGCTGCGACGTCGGCCGCAATTTCCCCCCACTACTCCAAAAACTGAATTTCCGATACGACGATCGCGCGGTGACGGTCTGTCGATGGTTATCGGACGTTTCCAGGAATAGACTGAACTAATATAGACAATATCATTATAAGCTAATAACCTCGGTATAATCAGGGGTATGACACTCTCAAAATTCCTAATGTTATTTAAAAAAAGTGGGGACATGGCCTTGAACTCGTGGGCACTGCCATTTTGTTAAATATGAAAATCAGCTGTCGGCTCATATCATATATTTCAATCACAGAACAATAGTTGATACTTGATACCATTATGATAACACAGAAATGATAATAAATAGTCTCTTATATTATAAAACACGGTTAGTCGCCGTTTTTTTCCGACAGGCGCGACGCAGCAAATAGGGAACCGCCAATGAAAAAATTCCGTCGCCGCGGCCGCGTTATCGCCGATTTTCTTATCATTCCGCAGATTTTTGAGATTTTCGAAAATTTCCCCTTTTCACACGATTTCGACGACTTTCGAGCCTTTTTCGTCACCTTTTGTGCTCGATTCGCGTAGCTCGCGATCTCTCGAAGCCGTCGGTGTGCGGTTTATATTCGTGCGCCGTCCGTAACGGTCGCAATGTCGATCGCAAAATACGCTCCCGGCCGGAGTTTTTTGCCGATTTTTTTCGTTTTCTCCGACCGATTCGTCTTTCCGCACGCCGTCCGTGCCCGAATCGTGTAGCCGACGTCTTTTCGAAGCCGTCTATATGCGCTTTTCCTTCGA
>NW_021779110.1:0-1291 GCF_005508785.2 Acyrthosiphon pisum | reverse complement strand
TTTTTTTGTAGACAAAGGACCGAACCGGACCGAACCACATTAAATTACAATACACAAAGACCGAAAAAGACGGACCGTGGTCCGGTCCCGTTCCAGTCCGGACCGGTCTAGACCAGACCGTGCAGAGCTCTACCGGGTAGTTAAAATAACCGAGCGGGTAATCGCGAGCCATATTATATTTTCTGAGAATACCAAAACACGTATCAGTTGACAGGATATGGGGATTGCCAAAACCACAAGTAGATATACGTATATATGTATATATACGCAACCTATAGACCAGGATGCAATAACTGATAAATATTTAGTAATTCGCAGAAGAGATGACTCTCTACACAACAACACAGATAATAAATTAGCTACTAGAACATTATGGCGAATACGCAGATTAGATTAGGAATGTCGCAAGAGCGTGGCAAGGACGATGGTCAACCGGACCACATCCGTTAGCGAAAAGATAGCGTATCGATAGGCAGGGGGAGCAGGGACTCGAATATAAAAGGGAGCCCGAAACAGCCTGTATTCAGACGTGTCTACTCCAGAGCACAACAAGCACCTTCACGTCACTCTGTGTAGTAACTTGTCATTTATTACTGAAGAGCATTTAAATAAACTACAAAGTATCTTTCATCTGTCTACATTCATTTATAACTATCCTGTCAACATCTTCATCATCAACACGAGCGGTCTCGCTTCCTGCAAAATCATAATATACTCGTAGTTAACGGCTATCAGAATATTAATCTGACCAGCCAATCAACGAGAATATTACAAATTTATGTTTGCTTGTTAGATATATTTACCCATAATTTAAAGTATGTACAGAATATATATTATCGTACTACAGTACACTAAACATTTTTCTATCTGTGTCGTCTTTTAAATTATAAAACAACTTTGACTAATGAAAACAGTAATTAATACCGTAAGTTTTAGTAAGTGTGTTTTGTTTTTTTTAAGTATAATATAATAATATTAATTGATCAATAAGAATAAAAACATAAAGCCACGGCCACTTAAGTATCTTCTAAGTCCGTGATTTAAGCCATGGATTCGATGATGAAAGATTATTATCTGTTTGAATCGGTATCATTTTTGAGATTAAAAATATTTTGACTATCGAATGATTTGGGAAGGAAGATTTGGTTTTTACGATTTTGTTTTGCTGCGAGTCGCCGGCGCGCCGTCATGATATAACTACAGGCCGACGATAGAAACGGATATTTCACAATTCTGATTACTTTATTACTTTTTTTTGTATAGTAATGAGCTCTGACGGAATTCGTCATTA
>NW_021779109.1:0-1238 GCF_005508785.2 Acyrthosiphon pisum | reverse complement strand
AATAGTTATGTACCTATATTAAATATTATGATTCAATTGAATTTTGTGTTTTGGTACATCAGTACGACAGTATATCTACCTACTGTACGAGTCACTGATCAACATATATTGAAAACCCTTACCGAACTAAAATCCTGCGTACGCCACTGTACCTACATATTATTATACCATAAAAAATGTATATTATGTGTACATTAGAATATTATTTTTAAATAGAAGAATAAGAACATTTTCATTAATAGTATGATTTAAGTATGATATAATCCTAATAAAGTGGAAATGTTTACAAAATGTATCATAATTCATATAATTTAACACATCCATATAACAGTAACTCTTCTGGACACCTAAAACTCTACAGTAGCTTAACCTTTTTTTTTAGTTTTATTAGAGCATTTATTATAGGCACGGGTGTAGATTGACCACGTTGCATGACTTCCACAATAATATAAATATCAATAAAATTTGATTTGTTAGGCCAAAAATCATCAAAATTGAATACAAGGCTCCTGATAAATAGCAGTAGATAGGCACAATTTTTATTATAAGCGTTTAAAGTTCGATTTTCGACAACATTTATCAAATTTTAAGAATAAAAAGGTGGGTAAGTGGATGTCGCTTTGCTGTACAGTAGGTTAGAAGTGGGTCACTGTATAATGGACAGTATTAAATTTGAATTCAATGATATAATATCACTGTATAAGAAAAACGATTCTAAGCGGAGACGGTATATCAGTCTATGTATTAGATATATATATATACTTATCTATGGTATTAAAAAAAAATTGACCTATAATAGGTACCTATAATAAATTCCAAATTAATCATATCATAATATCTATTAGGTACTTATAAGTTATAACGCGATATACATCAACAAAAAACCGTGGTAAAATCATAGATATATAATAGTATACTTTAGAAGTTTCAAGTACCCACGAATAATATTATACAATCACAACAAAATAACTAAAATAGTTATCCTAGGTTTTTAATATGTAATTTCGTCCAAATTTGTACTTAAAATGACTAAAAATAAACTATGTAAATGTATTTTTTAGATTTTTTGGTAACAGAATTAATTACTTACGTGGAATCTTGTTTTAAATTTTTAATTCTTAGATACAAAAATTGAACATTTTATAAATTTTTAACTACAAATAATTTTTCAATTAAAATTTGATCTTTAAATGCTTATAAAAAAAAATTGTGCCTATGTATTTTAATATTATCAACTG